>NC_057809.1:87332703-87480656 GCF_018294505.1 Triticum aestivum
GGTATCAATGTGCCGCATTGAAATGAGAGTGATACATCCTGAGTGTATCACGGCATTGAAGCAGAAGAAACAGAAATGGAGATAGGGAGGCCTTATAGGTATTCAAATCCACTCTAAATGCCTAAATCGACGGAGGCTTAGCTTATTATGTTTCGGGCGTTTAGCTAGCTTAGAGAATAAAGAAATCTATCTCTAAAGGGGGAGCGGTACGACTATTTTAGGTTAGAGGAAGGTTGAAGAGAGAATAGCTAAAATAGCCAGTCGGGTAGGCAAGTGCGGGTGGCTGTGGTCAAAGTGAATATGTCTTGTTTCGGTTAGCGGTTTCGGCTCTCCAGCACCGAAGTAAACTCTTTCTATTGCGGGTCCTATGGAGTTTGGGGATGAGTGCTGACACTTTACTGTGCAACATTCCTGTTTCTTTCATTCCCCTTACTTGATCAAAGAGGGCATATGTGGGGTTTGAAGATGCCTAGACCTTACCACCTTATTCTAATAGCCCGCATCAATGCCTCTGCCCAGAACATAGGAGCCCCCTGGGTTCAAGATCTCATATCAATTTTCAACTGCTGGGAAAGAATTGGGGTGCGGCAGGAAGAAATGGAATTCTCAATAAAAGTATAAACAGGTCTTCCCCACTGCTGCATAGAATCTGAGCTGGGTGGAATTGAAGTTCGGTTTCAATCAAGACACCCCTGCCTACTTACCTTAAAAAAACGACTAATGATCAACCGATCACAGAGGTCCTTTTCCAGCAACTTCAAATCAGAAAGCCCCGACTCCCATAAAGAATGCTTGCAGATCTTTCTTTCTATTACGATATGGCTTACATATCTACCTTAAGAAAGAGGGGCTACACGAGCCAAGAATAATCAACACAAGATAATGGATTGTAGAAAGGACTCGAGTGGCTAAGCGGAATTGACTACATAATAATAATGGATTCTAGAAGTTTGTTCTGCCGGAACACTTCCTCTAGCAACTTGAGATGCTCCACCATGGTAGAACTGTACACTAGAATGTCATCGAAAAAGACCAATACCCCTTTCCAACATATCTCTTTAAAAACACTATTCATGAGTTGTTGAAAGGTTGCCGGGGCATCACCTTGAATTCAAAAAGCCGGTCCTTCAGGCTGTTTTGTAGATATCCTCTTCCTTTCATTCTTATTTGGTGATAACCAGCCCTCAAATCTATCTTAGTTCACACCTCATCCAAAAGTGCCGGTCTTCTATGATAGGAATGGGGTATTTGGAAAACATAGTTGCTGCATTTAGTTTTCGATAATCGAAACACATTCTCCAGGTTCCATCTTTCTTCAACACCAGAGCTGCTTTGGGGCTTGTACTGGGCCTGATTACAGCATTTTGCAACAGCTCCTCTACTATCCTTTCAATCTCTATTTTCTGGGTGATAGCATTTCGTCGGAATACAAATGGTGGCCCACGTTTAGAAAACTTTTTTAGGGTATTCTATTTCAACAGAATAGATCAAACTTTTTATATATTCTATTTCATCTATATAAACTAAACGGCCCACTCAACTTTCTTAATTCATCCAGGAAGTCCTTCCAGGTTTTGGAGGTTACACGGTTTAAGGCCCGGATCACATAGTTGACTTGATCGCGCCTTTTCCCATATAAAATAAGATCTGCTGCCCGGGAGATGTCTTCATCATCATCCAGGCTAATTCCCCGGCTATTTAGAAGCTCCCTGGCTTTAGATTCCAATATATTGTCCCTTTCTTTCGCTGTCTCTATTCTATTGGTGGACGGTCGTAACTCTAATATAGGGCTTTTAAGCATAAAAATCAGCTGCAATCTAGTTTTTTCACAAAGGCTGGTTGAGGCTCAGACTCAACCATCTGTGCTTTGCAGATGATCTTTTTTTTCAGCGGTGGTGATCTGAATTCGAACCACGAGAAGTTAGAGCAATTAATGGGTAGGTATCGTAAACATCCTGAGTGTATCACGGCATTGAAGCAGAAGAAACAGAAATGTTTTCCTTTCTTTCGCATTTGATTTGCATGCCCCCTGTAGATTTGACCCGGAGCCAATGCCAGTCTTTTTTGCGATCAAATGCACTTGAGCTAGTCACTAAGTAAGGCGACAGCACCAAAAGATGTGCATGTGTCATTAGGCCATTGGATTACTCAACAAAAAGTGAAGTGCCAAACGATGAAGAAGAACACTTGAAACCAGGCACTAAACCCTAAATGCTTCGCCTGGCTAACCAGATAGATTACTTCTATCTGCTAGCTTGCCCTAAGAAAAACAACAGTTCCACAGATATCTCCAGTGCTTTTCTATTCGAAACACAAGGGCGCTAAGCAAAGAGAATTTCAATTAACGAACAGTAGGTGCTTTTTCTTCCTTGGCCCATCTCAGTGATATGTAGGCTCTCAGCCCTTACTTGAATCATCCGTCCTCCCTACAGAAAGAAAGCGATTTTACGCCCTCCCGAAGGAAAACGTTTGGGCCGGCTGGAGCTCGACACGGAGCAAAATGTAGATGATCTCCGCAAATGGGCGAGGTAGGAGGACGTGGTGTTGGGTTTCGTAGTAATTTCAAAAAATTTCCTACGCACACGTAAGATCATGTGATGCATAGCAACGAGGGGAGAGTATTATCTACGTACCCAACGCAGACCGACTGCGGAAGCGATGACACGACGTAGAGGAAGTAGTCGTACGTCTTCACGATCCAACCGATCAAGCACCAAAACTACGGCACCTCCGAGTTCGAGCACACGTTCAGCTCGATGACGATCCCCGGACTTCGATCCAGCAAAGTGTCGGGGAAGAGTTTCGTCAGCACGACAGCGTGGTGACGATCTTGATGAACTACAGCAGCAGGGCTTCGCCTAAACTCCGCTACAGTATTATCGAGGTATATGGTGGCAGGGGGCACCACACACGGCTAAGGAATAGATCACGTGGATCAACTTGTGTCAACTTGTGTGTTTAGAGGTGCCCCTGCCTCCGTATATAAAGGAGGAGAGGAGGGGAGGCTGGCCGGCCAAGGGGGGAGGCGCAGGAGAGTCCTACTCCCTCTGGGAGTAGGATTCCCCCTCCAATCCTAGTCCAACTAGGATTCCTCGGAGGGGAAAAGAGGAGGAGGGGGCCGGCCACCTCTCCTAGTCCTAATAGGACTAGGGGAAGGGGGGGGCGCGCAGCCCATCTAGGGCAGCCCCTTCTCTTTTCCACTAAGGCCCACTATGGCCCAAATAGCTCCCGGGGGGTTCCGGTAACCCTCCCGGTATTCCGGTAAAATCCCGATTTCACCCGGAACACTTCCGATATCCAAATATAGGCTTCCAATATATCAATCTTTACGTCTCGACCATTTCGAGACTCCTCGTCATGTCCGTGATCACATCCGGGACTCCGAACAACCTTCGGTACATCAAAATGCATAAACTCATAATATAACTGTCATCGTAACCTTAAGCGTGCGGACCCTACGGGTTCGAGAACAATGTAGACATGACCGAGACACGTCTCCGGTCAATAACCAATAGCGGGACCTGGATGCCCATATTGGCTCCTACATATTCTACGAAGATCTTTATCGGTCAGACCGCATAACAACATACGTTGTTCCCTTTGTCATCGGTATGTTACTTGCCCGAGATTCGATCGTCGGTATCCAATACCTAGTTCAATCTCGTTACCGGCAAGTCTCTTTACTCGTTCCGTAATACATCATCTCACAACTAACATATTAGTTGTAATGCTTGCAAGGCTTATGTGATGTGTATTACCGAGAGGGCCCAGAGATACCTCTCCGACAATCGGAGTGACAAATCCTAATCTCGAAATACGCCAACCCAACATCGACCATTGGAGACACCTGTAGTACTCCTTTATAATCACCCAGTTACGTTGTGACGTTTGGTAGTACCCAAAGTGTTCCTCCGGTAAACGGGAGTTGCATAATCTCATAGTCATAGGAACATGTATAAGTCATGAAGAAAGCAATAGCAACATACTAAACGATCGGGTGCTAAGCTAATGGAATGGGTCATGTCAATCAGATCATTCTACTAATGATGTGACCTCGTTAATCAAATAACAACTCATTGTTCATGGTTAGGAAACATAACCATCTTTGATTAACGAGCTAGTCAAGTAGAGGCATACTAGTGACACTTTGTTTGTCTATGTATTCACACATGTATTATGTTTCCGGTAAATACAATTCTAGCATGAATAATAAACATTTATCATGATTATAAGGAAATAAATAATAACTTTATTATTGCCTCTAGGGCATATTTCCTTCAGTCTCCCACTTGCACTAGAGTCAATAATCTAGATTACACTGTAATGATTCTAACACCCATGGAGCCTTGGTGCTGATCATGTTTTGCTCGTGGAAGAGGCTTAGTCAACGGGTCTGCAACATTCAGATCCGTATGTATCTTGCAAATCTCTATGTCTCCCACCTGGACTAGATCCCGGATGGAGTTGAAGCGTCTCTTGATGTGTTTGGTCCTTTTGTGAAATCTGGATTCCTTTGCCAAGGCAATTGCACCAGTATTGTCACAAAAGATTTTCATTGGACCCGATGCACTAGGTATGACACCTAGATCGGATATGAACTCCTTCATCCAGACTCCTTCATTTGCTGCTTCCGAAGCAGCTATGTATTCCGCTTCACATGTAGATCCCGCTACGACGCTTTGTTTAGAACTGCACCAACTGACAGCTCCACCGTTTAATGTAAACACGTATCCGGTTTGCGATTTAGAATCGTCCGGATCAGTGTCAAAGCTTGCATCAACGTAACCTTTTACGATGAGCTCTTTGTCACCTCCATATACGAGAAACATATCCTTAGTCCTTTTCAGGTATTTCAGGATGTTCTTGACCGCTGTCCAGTGATCCACTCCTGGATTACTTTGGTACCTCCCTGCTAAACTTATAGCAAGGCACACATCAGGTCTGGTACACAGCATTGCATACATGATAGAGCCTATGGCTGATGCATAGGGAACATCTTTCATATTCTCTCTATCTTCTGCAGTGGTCGGGCATTGAGTCTTACTCAATTTCACACCTTGTAACACAGGCAAGAACCCTTTCTTTGCTTGATCCATTTTGAACTTCTTCAAAATTTTGTCAAGGTATGTGCTTTGTGAAAGTCCAATTAAGCGTTTTGATCTATCTCTATAGATCTTAATGCCTAATATGTAAGCAGCTTCACCGAGGTCTTTCATTGAAAAACTTTTATTCAAGTATCCCTTTATGCTATCCAGAAATTCTATATCATTTCCAATCAGTAATATGTCATCCACATATAATATCAGAAATGCTACAGAGCTCCCACTCACTTTCTTGTAAATACAGGCTTCTCCGAAAGTCTGTATAAAACCAAATGCTTTGATCACACTATCAAAACGTTTATTCCAACTCCGAGAGGCTTGCACCAGTCCATAAATGGATCGCTGGAGCTTGCACACTTTGTTAGCTCCCTTTGGATCGACAAAACCTTCTGGTTGCATCATATACAACTCTTCTTCCAGAAATCCATTCAGGAATGCAGTTTTGACATCCATCTGCCAAATTTCATAATCATAAAATGCGGCAATTGCTAACATGATTCGGACGGACTTAAGCATCGCTACGGGTGAGAAGGTCTCATCGTAGTCAATCCCTTGAACTTGCCGAAAACCTTTTGCGACAAGTCGAGCTTTGTAGACAGTAACATTACCATCAGCGTCAGTCTTCTTCTTAAAGATCCATTTATTCTCAATTGCTTGCCGATCATCGGGCAAGTCAACCAAAGTCCATACTTTGTTCTCATACATGGATCCCATCTCAGATTTCATGGCTTCAAGCCACTTTGCGGAATCTGGGCTCACCATCGCTTCTTCATAGTTCGTAGGTTCATCATGATCTAGTAGCATGACCTCCAGAACAGGATTACCGTACCACTCTGGTGCGGATCTTACTCTGGTTGATCTACGAGGTTCAGTAGTATCTTGATCTGAAGTTTCATGATCATTATCATTGGCTTCCTCACTAACTGGTGTAGGTGTCACTGAAACAGTTTTCTGTGATGAACTACTTTCCAGTAAGGGAGCAGGTACAGTTACCTCGTCAAGTTCTACTTTCCTCCCACTCACTTCTTTCGAGAGAAACTCCTTCTCTAGAAATGATCCATTCTTAGCAACGAATGTCTTGCCTTCGGATCTGTGATAGAAGGTGTACCCAACAGTTTCCTTTGGGTATCCTATGAAGACACATTTCTCCGATTTGGGTTCGAGCTTATCAGGTTGAAGCTTTTTCACATAAGCATCGCAGCCCCAAACTTTAAGAAACGACAACTTTGGTTTCTTGCCAAACCACAGTTCATAAGGCGTCGTCTCAACGGATTTTGATGGTGCCCTATTTAACGTGAATGCGGCCGTCTCTAAAGCATATCCCCAAAAGATAGCGGTAAATCAGTAAGAGACATCATAGATCGCACCATATCTAGTAAAGTACGATTACGACGTTCGGACACACCATTACGCTGTGGTGTTCCGGGTGGCGTGAGTTGCGAAACTATTCCACAGTTTTTCAAATGTACACCAAACTCGTAACTCAAATATTCTCCTCCACGATCAGATCGTAGAAACTTTATTTTCTTGTTACGATGATTTTCAACTTCACTCTGAAATTCTTTGAACTTTTCAAATGTTTCAGACTTATGTTTCATTAAGTAGATATACCCATATCTGCTTAAATCATCTGTGAAGGTGAGAAAATAACGATATCCGCCACGAGCCTCAATATTCATCGGGCCACATACATCGGTATGTATGATTTCCAACAAATCTGTTGCTCTCTCCATAGTACCGGAGAACGGTGTTTTAGTCATCTTGCCCATGAGGCACGGTTCGCAAGTACCAAGTGATTCATAATCAAGTGGTTCCAAAAGTCCATCAGCATGGAGTTTCTTCATGCGCTTTATACCGATATGACCTAAACGACAGTGCCACAAATAAGTTGCACTTTCATTATCAACTCTGCATCTTTTGGCTTCAACATTATGAATATGTGTATTACTACTATCGAGATTCAATAAGAATAGACCACTCTTCAAGGGTGCATGACCATAAAAGATATTACTCATATAAATAGAACAACCATTATTCTCTGATTTAAATGAATAACCGTCTCGCATTAAACAAGATCCAGATATAATGTTCATGCTCAACGCTGGCACCAAATAACAATTATTTAGGTCTAATATTAATCCCGAAGGTAGATGTAGAGGTAGCGTGCCGACTGCGATCACATCGACTTTGGAACCGTTTCCCACGCGCATCGTCACCTCGTCCTTTGCCAGTGCCCGCTTATTCTGTAGTCCCTGTTTCGAGTTGCAAATATTAGCAACAGAACCAGTATCAAATACCCAGGTGCTACTGCGAGCTCTAGTAAGGTACACATCAATAACATGTATATCACATATACCTTTGTTCACCTTGCCATCCTTCTTATCCGCCAAATACTTGGGGCAGTTCCGCTTCCAGTGACCAGTCTGCTTGCAGTAGAAGCACTCAGTTTCAGGCTTAGGTCCAGACTTGGGTTTCTTCTCTTGAGCAGCAACTTGCTTGCCGTTCTTCTTGAAGTTCCCCTTTTTCTTCCCTTTGCCCTTTTTCTTGAAACTAGTGGTCTTGTTAACCATCAACACTTGATGCTCCTTCTTGATTTCTACCTCCGCAGCTTTCAGCATTGCGAAGAGCTCGGGAATAGTCTTGTTCATCCCTTGCATATTATAGTTCATCACGAAGCTCTTGTAGCTTGGTGGCAGTGATTGGAGAATTCTGTCAATGACGCAATCATCCGGAAGATTAACTCCCAATTGAATCAAGTGATTATTATACCCAGACATTTTGAGTATATGCTCACTGACAGAACTGTTCTCCTCCATCTTGCAGCTATAGAACTTATTGGAGACTTCATATCTCTCAATTCGGGCATTTGCTTGAAATATTAACTTCAACTCCTGGAACATCTCATATGCTCCATGACGTTCAAAACGTCGTTGAAGTCCCGATTCTAAGCCGTAAAGCATGGCACACTGAACTATCGAGTAGTCATCAGCTTTGCTCTGCCAGACGTTCATAACATCTGGTGTTGCTCCAGCAGCAGGCCTGGCACCCAGCGGTGCTTCCAGGACGTAATTTTTCTGTGCAGCAATGAGGATAATCCTCAAGTTACGGACCCAGTCCGTGTAATTGCTACCATCATCTTTCAACTTTGCTTTCTCAAGGAACGCATTAAAATTCAACGGAACAACAGCACGAGCCATCTATCTACAATCAACATAAACAAGCAAGATACTATCAGGTACTAAGTTCATGATAAATTTAAGTTCAATTAATCATATTACTTAAGAACTCCCACTTAGATAGACATCCCTCTAATCCTCTAAGTGATTACGTGATCCAAATCAACTAAACCATGACCGATCATCACGTGAGATGGAGTAGTTTTCAATGGTGAACATCGTTATGTTGATCATATCTACTATATGATTCACGCTCGACCTTTCGGTCTCCGTGTTCCGAGGCCATATCTGCATATGCTAGGCTCGTCAAGTTTAACCTGAGTATTCTGCGTGTGCAAAACTGGCTTGCACCCGTTGTAGATGGACGTAGAGCTTATCACACCCGATCATCACGTGGTGTCTGGGCACGACGAACTTTGGCAACGGTGCATACTCAGGGAGAACACTTCTTGATAATTTAGTGAGAGATCATCTTATAATGCTACCGTCAATCAAAGCAAGATAAGATGCATAAAAAGATAAACATCACATGCAATCAATATAAGTGATATGATATGGCCATCATCATCTTGTGCTTGTGATCTCCATCTCCGAAGCACCGTCATGATCACCATCGTCACCGGCGCGACACCTTGATCTCCATCGTAGCATCGTTGTCGTCTCGCCAATCTTATGCTTCCACGACTATCACTACCGTTTAGTAATAAAGTAAAGCATTACATCGCGATTGCATTGCATACAATAAAGCGACAACCATATGGCTCCTGCCAGTTGCCGATAACTCGGTTACAAAACATGATCATCTCATACAATAAAATTCAGCATCATGCCTTGACCATATCACATCACAACATGCCCTGCAAAAACAAGTTAGACGTCCTCTACTTTGTTGTTGCATGTTTTACGTGGCTGCTACGGGCTTAAGTAAGAACCAATCTCACCTACGCATCAAAACCACAACGATAGTTTGTCAAATAGACTCCGTTTTAACCTTCGCAAGGACCGGGCGTAGCCATACTTGGTTCAACTAAAGTTGGAGAGACAGTCGCCCGCAAGCCATCTCTGTGCAAAGCACGTCGAGGGAACCGGTCTCGCGTAAGCGTACGCGTAAGGTTGGTCCGGGTCGTCTCGTCCAACAATACCGCCGAACCAAAGTATGACATGCTGGTAGGCAGTATGACTTGTATCGTCCACAACTCACTTGTGTTCTACTCGTGCATATAACATCAACATAAATAACCTAGGCTCGGATGCCACTGTTGGGTTTCGTAGTAATTTCAAAAAATTTCCTACGCACACGCAAGATCATGTGATGCATAGCAACGAGGGGAGAGTATTGTCTACGTACCCAACGCAGACCGACTGCGGAAGCGATGACACGACGTAGAGGAAGTAGTCGTACGTCTTCACGATCCAACCGATCAAGCACCGAAACTACGGCACCTCCGAGTTCGAGCACACGTTCAGCTCGATGACGATCCCCGGACTCCGATCCAGCAAAGTGTCGGGGAAGAGTTTCGTCAGCACGACGGCGTGGTGACGATCTTGATGAACTACAGCAGCAGGGCTTCGCCTAAACTCCGCTACAGTATTATCGAGGAATATGGTGGCAGGGGGCACCGCACACGGCTAAGGAATAGATCACGTGGATCAACTTGTGTCAACTTGTGTGTTTAGAGGTGCCCCTGCCTCCGTATATAAAGGAGGAGAGGAGGGGAGGCTGGCCGGCCAAGGGGGGGAGGCGCAGGAGAGTCCTACTCCCTCTGGGAGTAGGATTCCCCCTCCAATCCTAGTCCAACTAGGATTCCTCGGAGGGGAAAAGAGGAGGAGGGGGCCGGCCACCTCTCCTAGTCCTAATAGGACTAGGGGAAGGGGGGGCGCGCAGCCCATCTAGGGCAGCCCCTTCTCTTTTCCACTAAGGCCCACTATGGCCCAAATAGCTCCCGGGGGGTTCCGGTAACCCTCCCGGTATTCCGGTAAAATCCCGATTTCACCCGGAACACTTCCGATATCCAAATATAGGCTTCCAATATATCAATCTTTACGTCTCGACCATTTCGAGACTCCTCGTCATGTCCGTGATCACATCCGGGACTCCGAACAACCTTCGGTACATCAAAATGCATAAACTCATAATATAACTGTCATCGTAACCTTAAGCGTGCGGACCCTACGGGTTCGAGAACAATGTAGACATGACCGAGACACGTCTCCGGTCAATAACCAATAGCGGGACCTGGATGCCCATATTGGCTCCTACATATTCTACGAAGATCTTTATCGGTCAGACCGCATAACAACATACGTTGTTCCCTTTGTCATCGGTATGTTACTTGCCCGAGATTCGATCGTCGGTATCCAATACCTAGTTCAATCTCATTACCGGCAAGTCTCTTTACTCGTTCCGTAATACATCATCTCACAACTAACATATTAGTTGTAATGCTTGCAAGGCTTATGTGATGTGTATTACCGAGAGGGCCCAGAGATACCTCTCCGACAATCGGAGTGACAAATCCTAATCTCGAAATACGCCAACCCAACATCGTCCATTGGAGACACCTGTAGTACTCCTTTATAATCACCCAGTTACGTTGTGACGTTTGGTAGTACCCAAAGTGTTCCTCCGGTAAACGGGAGTTGCATAATCTCATAGTCATAGGAACATGTATAAGTCATGAAGAAAGCAATAGCAACATACTAAACGATCGGGTGCTAAGCTAATGGAATGGGTCATGTCAATCAGATCATTCTACTAATGATGTGACCTCGTTAATCAAATAACAACTCATTGTTCATGGTTAGGAAACATAACCATCTTCGATTAACGAGCTAGTCAAGTAGAGGCATACTAGTGACACTTTGCTTTGTCTATGTATTCACACATGTATTATGTTTCCGGTAAATACAATTCTAGCATGAATAATAAACATTTATCATGATTATAAGGAAATAAATAATAACTTTATTATTGCCTCTAGGGCATATTTCCTTCACGTGGTTGGAAGTTTTTTGACACGAGGCCTTGCGCAAAAGACGAGTACTTCAGAGCCCACCAGGAAAAGGATATTGGTTCGCATCTCTATATTGATCCGCGGCGCTTCTATGAAGTTTTCCTTGTCTCTGATTTCAAAGCTGAATGGATGACTGAATCTGTCGAAGCATCATTCGATATTTGCAGATTGACGTAATGCTATGAGGAGTTAGAGTCTTCTGCGGGAAAGACATTTCTTGTAGAGTTTTTTAGATCTTTTTGCTCTACTTTTTCGAGTATTCCTTACATAAGATCTCGGAAGAGCCGATGTTTCCTTCTGTTCCCGGTAAATAGGAATTCTATATCCTCTAGCTCTTCGTGACCTGTTGTGTCTGCCCTCGACTTAGCCGTCATAGAATAGAAAGGTTTCTAACCGTTGAAAAGGATACTTCTAAACGTTAAGGGGCGCTCAACCTTCCACTCAAATCCTTTTTACCAGAAGGGAGCTCGCCTCCCACGACATATAAGGGAAAAGGCAATGTGTGGAACTAGATCAAGTTTGATCTGCCACTTACACTGGAAGGGCAAGAACTAATGCTTATGCGTATTCTTCCACGGAATATAGAAGGTTAACTACTCCAACTCGATGGCTGAGAGAAAAGTGAAATCCTAGCTTTCCCTAGAATCAGCTCTTTACTATCCTGCCCCAGGGGGTTTTTCGGAGACATTGAACCCTAGATTTAGAAGCTTTCCCAAACAAACCTTTTGACCAGGAAAAGGCATAGCAAATATTTTTGGAAAGACACATTGAAATGGAAGCTCTCGAACCTATTCCAAAGTAAGTTTAGGATGAGGTTTCCGATCTGGTTGGTGTTCCGACATCCCGAATCGAGGTGGCTCTAAACTCAGGTTTGCCTACCTCTCTAGTTACAGAGGGAGGAGAGGGGCTTCGTCTTTTTAGGTCTCTGAAAAGCCAGTTGACATGTGCGATCCAATCAAGGAGGCAGTACTTCTGCCTGAGTTCCTCTGGATCCTACTCGTCGGGATTACCGTGCTCCCGCAGGTTGTTCACCATGCGTTCCATAGCACTTTGACTTTATATCTTTTACCATCTTGGAATCATGTAGATGTAGATTGCTTTCATCGTAGGGTCATTCCTGAAGGTGGCTTGTACCAGCTCTTCGTCATCATAAATAGCAAGCCACTCCTTGTTTATTACTCCGCTTTTTCACTCTCTCATTCTTAGTTAACCATTTCATTCTATTGAATCTTTGGTACTTTGAGTTTTGAACAATAGTTAGAATTTATTATTAAGCGATCCCCCGCTTTTTGAGTTCTTTCTCTCTTTCCTTGGAAAGAACAGTTGTTTATTAAGGCCGCGTTTCTAGAATCTACTTTGAAAGTGGAAAATAGGTCTCTTCTTCAATGAAGGCAGAACTATTCACTAAGCCAACAGGTTAGCGAAGGAACTTTTGCCGGTCTTGCTGCTTTAAAGCGAACGAGTCTTCCTTATTCCTATGGTCATTAGAATAACCTATTCATCCTCTTGGCCACTCTGAACTCATAGGTAGATGTGGTTCGGTTTACCTTCTTTCGCTTTGCCTTGGGTTCGGTGGTAGTAATAGTCCTTCTTTAGCTCGCTCCTCCTTTCTTGGGTTCCCTAACTGTCTGCTATTGCTAAAGCTCAACCTATGCCTCCGGCAAAGGCAAGACGGAAAGCAAGCATTAAGTGAAGAAGCAAGTTCAATTACTCAAATGTTGGAACTTATTGTAAAACACATTCCGTCGCCCAAGTCAGATCATTGCCTACTGGCCACGAGGCTTATGAGGCCAGCGGAGGAGGTGGAGGGAAACGTATGAGATGAGGGATTTGGACTTGCTACACTTACCAGATGTGAGGTAGTGAAATGCTTTCCTTCCATAGCGAACTTTCCCATAGCCGTAGTTCCAGACTCTCCGAAGCCTATGACCAAGAGTAAGGGCACTCAGCAGGCTGCACCGATTAGAGAGAGTACGTCGTCTATTCATTCCACTCATTCCTTAACGTCCAAAGCTAAGAATTCAAAAAGTTAATAGGTGGGTAGGTGTTCTTAGGTTCGTAACATGCCTTTCTCGGAAGCCTAGTTGAATTAATGGCAAGGGAGATATTAGCTTAATGGCTTGGCTATGCTTGAGTCAGCGGAAATCATTTATGATGAATAAAATCAATCAGAGGTAGTTACCTCTCCTGTAGCCGGGTATGAGAGATCTAGTTCGGTGAGAATAGCTAGGGATAGAAAGACCATCCTGGTGCACATGCTATGGGTCTTATTGTTTGTTGGGAAAGAAAGGAAGACTAGCTTTGGCGTGGGAAGCTTACCAATTTATGCGGTGGCTAGTCGATCGAGAAGAAAGAGCAGTTGTTACCCGCCTCCACTATTAAGCAGCATGAGCCACTAGACTGACTCGATATCCGTGTGTGGATCCGCCCGAAGGCAGTCGATTGGAAAAGATGAAGACAAGGAAGAGCCATTCTTCATACATAGGAGCGAGTGGTCGAAATGGAAAGTGGACAAACGGAATTCTGTACAACTATAGGGTTCGGTTCTTTCTTCTGTCCCAGGTCCTTTCTTCTCTTGCGGATCTTTCTTACTTTTATTCCTCAGCTCGCTTACAAAAACTACATATTTTTTTTAGATATGGACCCGGGGTTCTCACTTCTGCGCAAGCTATTTCCGAACCTGCCTGCCTTCGGGGAGATGGGTTGGGTCATACGCGGGACCTACCCCGAGGAAGGAGGCTTGAGGCGCGCTAAATAAAATTGTTTTATCAACACGGGGTGGAGAAGGCATTGCAATTTCCTGCTTTTATGATTGCTTCGATTCCTCTGATTCTTCTTCTGACAGGAATTACCAATCCTTTATTGGCTATGTCATCCTCTGTTTAGTAGATGTATGGTATGGTATGGTTACTAGGTAGTGTTGCTCGATACCCGAGCTTGCACCAGTATTAGCTGGCTATTCCACTATTGCCAAAAGAATTCTGGCTATTGGCTTTCCAGCTTTCACCTCTCTGCAGCTTCTGGAGCTGCTTAAGCGCTTAACTTCTACCAAAATGTGGTATACATTGGATGGAATTAGAGTGGGCGTGGCTACCTACATCGGGCAAGAATAGGAGTCATATTTCGTTTTGTACCACCGAATAAGATAGTGAGAAATCAGATCAAGAATGGAACCTGTGGACCCTCCGACAGTACGAGCCCTTGTTCGCTTGGTTGCTCAACCCCTATCTCCCAGGCTACGACCTATCGCATTGCCTTCGATGAGTCTATATCGGATGGGTGTTCAAGTCTTTTGAAAAACCAGCCCATTCTAGTCTATCTGTCCCACTCTAAAGAAGATAGTGAACCTGAGGTTGTGCTGTCTCCAATCCCACGAGTCCAATAGGAAGAGCTATTCCTCTAAAGTAAAGTAGGTGAATTATGGCTAAATAAAAGAATTCTTACTTTCACGGCCATCAAACATTCCAAGACATCTCTTCAAGACTATCCGACTCAGCTCTGCGTAGGTAGAGCCAGGAACTAGATCCGTATCCCATGATCAGTAATCTTACAATTACACAACCACCAGATCCTTTAGGTTTTTTCGATCTATCGATAACTGATAGACAGACGCCTTTGACACTTCCTCCAGGTGGAGTTGATTAACACTCTCATGGTTGGTCGATGGAAATAGCAAGACGAGACAGACATGATAATCTGAGAAATATATGTGGTGATCCCTTAAGCAATATCTAAGAATTAAATGTGTCCAAGATTCAATTGATTGGTTGAAGCCAAGGTCTCGAGCTAGTCCATCTTCCTATATGATATTCTTAATAATGCGCAGCACCAAGCCTGAAATTGGGGAATGAATTGAATCGATTGCCTTCCTTTCCTGGACTAGACTGAAACTAATAGGCTGCTTCCTCGTCTGTACTTCAACTAGGAGGTTGTTGATATCACTCTAGATTCTCGAAAGGATATTGGATTGATTTCAAATCAAGGAAACTATTGAAATCAGGTAGCGAACCTATTGTTCCTTATTCTTTTGCCCTCCTCGGCTCTAGTTGAACAATGCACACACCCCGCTTTAGCTGCACATAATAAGGTGATCCGTGAGGCGGCTAGCTATTAGTTAGTGCGATGTGCAGTGAAGTGAGAGATCTCTCTACTCTAGTAGACCAGATGAAATAGCTGCAATGACTAATGTTTGATTGGGAAGACAGAATACATACGTTGACGTGCCCAGTCGAGCTACCGTAAGGTAGTCTAGTTAAGGAAAGGAAACCGGCTATTCCCCTCATGCTAAGGGTGCGATTCCTTACCCTCCCACAAGATCACACTAAATACAATATGTGCGTGATCTACTAGATTCTTATAGAATAAATTTATAACCTTAGTTGATAGACAGGAACCACCATCCCATAACAAAAAAGGGGGGCGAAGGTTATTTTGTACCAATGAAGACGGATTTCTCTCTCGAGCTGCTCAAAGATCTTTAAGTGGCTTACGAGGTAGACTTGATCATGATCCATATCCAACCTTCTCCCATCTGCTTTTGTCTCTAAAGATTAGAGTCATTGACACGATTCCAGTCCAGTGCTAATAAAATCCGGCTGTCCAGTTCGGGAAAGCAAGTGATTGATTAGTTCCATTGGTCTATTGGCTTCAGCTTCCTTTGCGCAAACCAACACCTATTTGGATTCGCTTGAGAAGAGCGCATTCTTGAGATGCTAAGGGCTGGCCAA
This sequence comes from Triticum aestivum, assembly GCF_018294505.1. Classification (NCBI taxonomy): domain Eukaryota; kingdom Viridiplantae; phylum Streptophyta; class Magnoliopsida; order Poales; family Poaceae; genus Triticum; species Triticum aestivum. Next base: position 87,348,723 of record NC_057809.1, read on the forward strand.
AGGGTTAACTAAACTAATAAGATCTCTTCTTCCTTCTCTTTTATGCTTCAGCAAATCGACTTCTTCTCGATGATGGACATTCCACAGGCATTTCTAGAGTAAGATTCATGTGCAGCCTTTCTCGATCGTTTCTTATTCTCGAATAGAAGATGATAAGATGCATACCCCCTCCTCACTAACTATGTTACTTATTTCCTCACAGCCTCTTGATGCAAAAAACCTATTCTTTCAAGGAAAAGACCTTTCTAATTCAGTGTAGTTTTTCACTGACTATTCTAGTGTAGTTTGACTCAAGTATACGTTTTCTGAAGTCTCAGATTGCATGCATTTCTTAAACAGTATTGCACACTACTAACTAAAAAACTAGTACTTTACTGACAGGAAGTTAATAAGTATATAATATGCAAACAATCCCTCGCTTGGTAGTTTCCTTTCTTTCCTACCACGCAATCAATCTCTTGCTTACTTAAAACTCTAGTTTTGTCGGACAACCCTGCCACCAATCAGTCTAAATTAGTTACTTAATTCCTTAACTACCTAGTTTGCAGAGAATAAAGTAGGCTTTGGCTGAGATACGTAAAGGAGGAATAGTCAACTATACTCCGAATGTGCTTTGAGCAGACAGATATGTAGGTTGCTAGGAAGGAGGTAAGCGCTTGTCTTTCTGATGTCAAGAAGTAAGAAGAGGTAAAACTCCTAAAAAACAACTTGATCTATGTTGAAAGTTTATGTCAGCAAGCAAAGAGATTGCCTAGGGCGAAAGAAAATAAAAAACTGAGGCAATCTTTCACAGGGTTGGGACTCCCTAAATCAAACTGCAATCGTTGTTTATCAACCACTCACGACGACACCGAGATCTTCGACTTAGCTCCCACAGGTCATCCACCCGGGGCGGAAGATAACGAAAGGGAGACAAAGTCCTAACTAAATCAACACACAATAACCTCAACCTTCTACCCATTCCATCCATCATATCAGTCGAGTCGAGGAGATTCGTTCTTATCTATAGATAAGGCAAGAGAGAACTTATGACCTCGCGGATGGAGAGGGATTCGAACCCCCGGTATTCCTATCAATACTTCGGTTTTCAAGACCGACTCTTTCAACCGCTTAGACATCCATCCCTGTGCTCGCCCGCCCTATCTATCTGCGCGCTAGCAGGTAGGGGCAACTCTATGTGATTCGCTACACTTGCTTGCGCCCCACCCCGTAAGCTGACTCTATTGCCTAGCGGTTAGCGACACTTTTCCGGTAGTACGAATCGCTACGCTTCGCTTCTTTCTATATGATAATATGCACGGTCGGTTGCAGCGCTCCCTGCGGGTAATAGCAAGAGAGTGAAGAACGAACGATCCTCAAAAAAGTCAGCAGTGAATGAGTCCGACTCGAGTTCATGAGTCAAAGGCGTGGCAAGAGAGCGAGTTCGACTCGCGAACGATCCGCAAGTGAAGGACCGATCCTTTAACGCCAGTACTGTTGCGAGACTGGTACTTGGCGGCTCACGAGAAACATATAGAAAGGTTGCCCATCACTCCCTCGCTCCTTTTTGAAGGCCCACCGCTCCCCCTTTCTTTAAGTATCTATCCCGGCTTGCATTTTGGGGCGAGTACTACAGTTCCTCCATAATCACACAGAACGCCCAGCTTCGAAGAGCTGCTCTCTCCCCAGTCCACAGCAAGGTGTGGAATCTGGATCTACTGTGTGTTCTGACTCTATTGGATCAAGTCAGATACTAAGCCTTCTACTACTACTACTTAGGAGATCAAATGCTATATTTCAGAGATTGGACTCTCTTACTGTGTTTTTTCAGGGCTGTTCCCGAGCCAGGTTCCCTGGATCCATTCTTACCTAAATGGATGAATGAAGAAGGGGGTATTCCTAGGCACTAGTTATTTTCTTATGTGTGGACTTCGACCTTACAAAGTATGAGTCCGTGCCTTCCTAAGTTGGTCCTGAATTTCCAATGAAGTTTTGATTTTCTCGAGGGACGTAGCAAACTGTTTGGTTGGCTCCGAGCATTCTAAAAATAGAGTCCTGCCTGGACAATGTTGATAACGGGAAATCTCTAACCTCCGTGGTGGGTGTGAAGAAGGGTACAGCTAGAAAGCGAGAGAATATCTTTATGGATATGAGTCTGAGGCAGAAGTCTCTGAATGCGGGCCTGACGAACCTTTTGTACCAGGATCATCACGAGACTCTGTTTCTGTGGTAGATGACTCAATAGGCAGGGCCTAGAACCTCTAAAGAGGGTGTGACCGATCACCAAAGTCAAAGCTGTCTTACTAGCGCGAGCCTAGAAGAGTCAAAGCTGTCTTACTAGCACGAGCAATCATCCAACTATGGTGGTTTCTCAACCGGTGGGTACATTTCTGTTGCACATTGTGAGTTCATATTTTCTTTTCTAAGAAACAAAAGTTTGAGCAGATGCCATTAGCAGGTACAAGAACTCCCGTTCGGTAGGCGTCTGCTTTAGCAATGTCTTTGATCCTCGATCAACAATTTGAGGAAGACGAGACAGAAGCCTTTGGATGAAACCAATGAATCTTCCGATCCGAAAGACTAAGGGGCTAGGCGCTCACCTACTATCTACACATTTACTCTTTGGCGTTGGCTCCACCAATTTTGCTGCGAGTCGCTTTAGTTATCTCAAATCTTTGGCAGGAAGGGGCCAAGCCAAATAGTGCTCTTTAGAAGCGTAATCCGTGCTTGAAACTCCTTCGCTAGGATCCAAAAACCTATGCTTCCGCTCTTCCTCACCAGGCAATGCTTACTCTTCTCGATCAAGATTTTGGAGACTTTGAAGCTCAAGGATACGACAGCGCTTGAAACAAATGCTTTGTTTTGGCACCTTCGTCTTCCTTTCTAACATTAGTAAATTCGAGCTAATGCGACCAGTTTTTAATTGCCTAGAGGGTGGAGAAGTCACATCATCTGAGGTTTGTTGTGGGTTCAATTATGACCCCGGTCTAGAAGATGGAGTGGTTGCACGTGTAAGTACATCATGTTACATATCTATTTTAAGCTAAGCTAAATGCCTAAACTAAACAATTTCCTATTAAGCGCGGCATCGTCTCTTCGGGGCGAGCCCTATCGATGATTTCATTCTGTACAATGTGAAACCTGAAATACCAACGGTAGTTTCCAAGTGCCATCTCTATTCGACTCCCATGCTTATTCCTGAACGCTTGAAGGGGAAGTCCGGGCTGGGTCAGCTAAAGGCGGAGCCGGGCGGGATATGGTATTAGCTCTCTATGTGCTATTAGCTTAAGCTTATCACTCCAGCTTATTACCCTAGGCAGAGGGGGGTAGGGGAGCATCACTAGAGAGTCTCCGTACCCGGTACAAGATCCTGGCTTATATAAATTCATTCAAAGTTATGGCTGAACTGGTCTCACCGCTTCCTTCCTCAATGGTAGCGGGACCCTTGCTTTCCATTGCCTTTCGAAGGGGACCGACAATATGCATACTTCTTTTTGTACAACTTTGCTCTATTGGAGCCTTTGCAATAAGAAAGTGGATTAGGAGAGAGAGCTCGCAGACGATGTTCCCTTCCTTCTATATATCCATATATCTATCGCCCCCGGGCACTCCAGAGCCAGTGTGACATTCTATCCGAAATGCATGCATCTCACATTAGGTAGCCATCCATGACCCCGTGTGTGTTTCCCAATTGCTCATCCAAACCATCATTTCTTTCTTCCATCCCGGAACGGAGATCTGACCCAAGGAAGGAATTGCCTTCTTTCTCATGCCAACCAGATGGATGCGGCCCAGAGCTGAGTGAATTCCCTCTGGGTGAGTGCTATGGAGATAGGCCAGGATCAATGAAAATAACCGAGATCGATCGGTATCCATCGCTCAGAGAGCTGCTTTCTCCCTGATATCTGTATCTGCTTTCGGACGGCCAAACAAGCAAGAAGAAGGAAACTTCCATTTCGCATAGCTGCTAAAGTAGTAGTTTTTGTCAAATCATACTTCTGACCAATAGTATCAGTGGCTTTATGCGTCCGCAACCTAGTTTTGTATCTGCATAGTGAAGGAAAGAAAGAAGCATGTTAAGGTGACTTGAGGGAAAGACTGATCCTGATAGACAAGAATGGTATGGTTGGATTGCCAGTGAATAAGCAGCAAGGCTAAAGCAGGGATTGGATTTACTTCTTCTATTCTCAGTAGCATCATTTTCCTTCCACCCTCTTAAGAACTTCCTGAAGCCCTGAGACACTTGTTGCCAATAGTCTGGAATGGAACATTTGCAACAGTTCTTGTAGGCCATTTCTGTAACAGCATATCTCTAAACCCTTCTTGCGGATGGTTCAAAACGAAACTTAGTGGCAGCCCCTATCTTCCCCATTTTCTAGAAGTAAAGGACAATGATCTGACCCAGCTTGCAAGAGGGATAGTAAAACTTAGGAAATAAATCCTCAGAAGTTGAAGAAACCAGAACTCTATCCAAAACTTCTCTCACTGGCCTGTCTTGTTTGTTAGTCCAGGCCACCAACCCTTCTCAGTTCATGTAGTTCAGTTTCAGATATGAAAGCATTAAAAGCTTCCATCCTATTAATATGTATTCTGCCATTGTTTCATGAGCAAATCTGATCATGTCCCGCAAAGGTAGATCAACACTCTGCACAAAGTTAGTGAGCTCTGACAAAAACATGGCTCTTAAATTTGGTTGGACCATAAACATCCACCCAAGCACAATTATCACAAAGCCTCTATACTCAAACACCATGGAGAAATTGACCCTCCCCAATGAGGTCTGCATCCATGACATCCAGATTGACTCCAATAAGCATTCCACCTTTACTGCCACTGGCTGGCTTGCAAAACCACTTGAAAAGCTTTCTGCCACCAATTGCCATTAACTCCTTATCTGAGAACTGTTCTCTCTTAGTTTCTTGCACACAAACTATGTCCACCCACTCTATCACTTCAGAAGGTTGCCCCCTTCTACCTGGCCAGGCCCCTCACATTCAAGATTAGTGTCTTCATGGCGGTATCTGTTTTTTGTTATGCCTCCTCTTAGCTCTGCTCGTAGTGTTCTTGTCACCAACTGGTATACAAGTACTGTGATTATCTAACTCTTCAACAATCTGAGTAATATCCTCATTCTCTGAATCAGAGCTTAACTCGACACTGGAAGACTGCTCCTTCTCATGAGCAGCTAACTTCTTTTTCTGAGCAGCTTCATAAAGCAATGCTTGAGCAAGTTCTCTTGCTTTAATAGAATTTATAGACCTTCAATTTCCTCCTGTGTACTGTCCAACACTAGACCACTATCTACAGCAGATTTTACTAGACTAGCAGAATCAATGGAATTGCAAATAGCATATCTGTTAGTAGAAGACATACCTGGTTCATCAAGATTCTTGCGTGAAGCCATCCTTTCTGCACGTTGCTGAATAGGCATGCCATCCTTCGGGATCCTATCCTAGCACTTGTCCTCGTTGCTTTAATTCTTGCGTTTGCACCTCATTGAACTTCTCTTGTTCTTTGGTCATTCCAGAAAAAACCTCCATACCTTAATAATAGGGGCTTGTGTATAAAGGAAAGTAGCAAACCGGTCAAAGGCGAAGCTGTTCTATCTCAACTCTCTGACTTGAAGGAAGATGTGGCGGATCTCAAGGCTGGCTCTATTCCAAGTACAAGTTCCGAGGTGAAATGCGTTGATGTGGCCAATCGATATACAGTATAGTTGAATGGTTCGACAAGTTCACATGCCGGAGCTACCTGTTCTCCGCGATTCAATTGGTTCTTCTGCCTTGCCTTCTTATCTATCGGTCCCAAGGTCAAAGAAATAGGTTCAGTGGTTCGACCTCCCAAAGGTTAAAGAAAGACATCGGTATTAAGACCACTCCCTCCGGATGATGATATGTCCCAACCATCTATAGCCCATGGTTTGTTACTCGGGAATTCGGAGAGGTCAGATGAGATAGATGGGTGTGTTCAAAATGGAATGATCCCCTTTTCTCATGTTTGCATTTTTGTTGTCCACAAACAAATAAAGAGTCCAAAAAGACGTACGCATAACAGACTCGGTACCTAGGTCAATGGGTTCAGTGGAGAATTGCGTTACTGTAATAGCGAAGGTATCTATGAAATGCAGTACCAAGGTCAATGAAATTGAAAGGCACCTCTGACAACAGAATCAAAAGGGATTTGGCGGCTATAGACGACTCAGAGGGGTTTTCATAAAGAGAAGCTTTCGCGCAATACACCTATTTTTCTATAGAAGTGAATGGCCCCTTAGTTGGCTAGTCTGATCAATCGGCAGGCTCAGCCTCTACTTCGTATTCTGATATAGAAAGAAAAGAACCGAACTCCTGGAGGGTGAAAGAAGAATCTCAAGTTGATACTCTGCCAAGGGATCTGTCCACAACTGGTACTTCACATGCCTTAGAAGTAGATTTGAATGAGAATGAATGAAATGAGCAAACGTTACTAGGAAGGTGAACTTGCTATCAAACTACTGCCTGCGCTAGGGGAAGCGCGAAAGAAAAACCTGTTTCAAGCAAGATCTGATACCCTTGAAGGACTCCCAGGAATGAGAGAGCAAGTACAAGGACAATCTTATTTTCTAAGGATAGGCGGTATTCCATAATTAACATAGTTCGGTTAGAGTGGATTTGAAAAGCTACAGCAGATCGATAAGTTGCTAATTTAGCTAAGTCAACTCCACTACGGAATCTAGCTCTCCATAAGAGGGTATTCCCAATGAGACAAGTAGTTTATCGAAGGGACCCTCTGTCTGAAGATTGTAGTCCGGATTTCTCGGAATAGAATAATTGAATGAGCAGGTGCAGATGGTCAATCTCCATCTTGAAGCCGAGTCTCTCTGTCTTCTTATTTTATATAAAGATATAGAGAATAACTCGATCGATCGTAGAATGATTTCGTGATCTGATCTTCATTTGGGCGGCTTTCGCTCAATCCGTGGCTGTAGTGATAAGGCAAATCAAAGGGGTCAAAAAAGAAGATATAGAATTGTAGCTAACGGGGTTCGCTCGCCCTCGCCTGTCACTATAGCGTGTCAAGTTTCTCTATTTCCAATCGGGATTTTTTAGGTGTGAAGTGAAGTTCACCAGAAACGCTAGCTATATGCTTAACACAGGGTACAAGAATGAAGAAACCATGAAACCAACCTAAAATCACTGCCAGCACTTAGTTAGTTAAAGCCCAGGAACCACTTGTGTTACACCAGTGAAGCAGAAGCTCCGAAAGCTGTCCGAGGAACCAGCCATAGGTGGGTTCTTTACTGGCCATAGGTAGGTCCCTTACTGCTGGATCCTCTAAGCAGGGAAAGATCGTAGCTAGTATGAATTGGAAGAACGATCATACCGAACCCAGGATCCTGCAACTATTCTTCCTTCGTTCAAGACTCGCTTTTCTCGCGGGTTGAATGAGTGAGCCTTGTCGATACATACTGAGATTCAACAGTCAACTTTGGAGTCCGTCCTAAAGCCCCACCAATCTACATAGGTGATACCAGGGTAGGTACTTGAAAGACGAGAATAGAACCCATGCTGATGTACCTTAGCTTTTCCGCTCTTCCAATCCTAAACAAGATCATAAATAAGAGTCCCAGTCCGCTTAACGCCCTCTTAGCACATATGATAGGAGCTGGCATACAGAATTACAAGAAGTTGGTACTTTTTCCAATCCTTTCTGCTTTCTCACCAGCAAAATAGGATCGATCGTGAAATCAAAGAAATCTTTCACCTCACTTCTAAGATGAGCTAGCGCTCGCATCACCTTTCGATATCCTATATTTTTGATATTCAACAAGTAGCATTTCCACGGCATTCTTTAGATGGATTTCACTGCCCCTCATCTACTCCTCAACTGGGTATCTATTTCTCAATACGGTGCTTTAGTGACGGATTCTGGCATCGCATGGATCTCTTAATCAAATAGGGTCTCCCGGATAGATCAAAATGAATGTGACACCCGTGATAGGACCACTACTGATTAAACTAAGCCCTTTAAGGAAGGCGTACGGCAAACACTTGGACTGAAGCATGAGCTGGTTCAAACCACTATACCTAATATATCACGAAATCTATACTGGATTTTCAGCGCTGCGCTCAAGGTCAGGAAGAAGAAGAAGTGTGTGAGATTGTAATAAGTGTGATTGGAGAAGCTTTTAAATAAGTGGAGGAAGTAGAATGGATAAATTCTATCAATTTCTAGCTCTCATAGCTGAATGAAGAAATAGATAATGGGATGCATTAATAGTTTCATCCAATTCCTAGCAAGTCAAGTACATAATAGTCTAATTGAGTATTTAGAAAAGCCTGTCTAAGACGAGTCGGTGTTGTATGCTGAGTGTGGTTTCTTCCTGTTTCCGGAGTAGCCTCTATATATTGAGTTTATAGGATGGAGTCCATATCCCTCCTTTTTACTTCATGGATCTTGTCAGCATACAGGATACTATAGTGTCGTAAAGAAAGCGGGTATCTGAGAATATGGATCAGTAGCGGATACCAGATTGGTAAAAACCTGCTCAAAAAGCTAGAGTTGATGGTTTCGAGAAAGCTAAGCTAAAGCAAGCAGTAAACTAGTGGGTGCAAGCACGTTAATGAAAAAAAACGTGATAGAAAATCCTACCGTTAGCAGCGACTGCGACACTTCGTAACAGCTCCTTAGAGATCAATGTCTTATTGGTATTTGCTCGATTGCAGGCAATAATGTTAGTAAATTAGGTGAATGTACGTAAATCGAGGTACACGAGTCTAGCCAGGTATAGGTAGAAAAGGGGTATAGTAGGTCTCATGGAACGGGAGATGGTGGGACGAATAGTTCATCACGCAAGTGTTAAGAATAGATAGGAGTCTCGACTCCGTCCTTCGAAAAGAAGATGGTTCGCGCTAAGGGTGACTAAAGGCAGAGAATTCTATACGCCAAGAAGAAAAGAAAGTTTGTAGGGGTGAGAATGAACTTTCAAACCCTTTTCTTGCCCCTATCCTTTTTGCTTTCGATAACTTCTATCGCTTCCTAATCATATGAGTCTAGTGCAACATACTACTACTAATATGGAGTCATATTCTTCTTAAGCCTCCTTTCCCAGATCCAAGTTCCGAATCCCAGGGAGAGATCAAGACAATGCAGCAGGGTTGGCAAGCATACCTGTATCACTGAGCAAATCCAAAGCATACTTTCCCTCTAAAGAGTGAAGAAAAAGACTTGGTACAGCTAGAATACCGAGTGGATGTGGAATCCTACTTGAATTCAAGTCAGAAAAGGAAACTCGAATCCGGAACTTGCTTACTTCGGCTTGATCAGATACTGGAATCCAATCGGGGAACTTGGTTATTGACCCACTAATCTTTCCCTCTTTCGAGTCCAAGTCTCAAGAGGGCGCTTAGGCCGGGCCCTTCTCCAGAGTTCCGATACCGATATCACTATTTCAATTAGTTGATTGATTTCCCTTAGAATTTCATTCCTCCTCAAGTCCGAGTTTCGGTCAAGTAGTGGCAAGTATCATCTGTATCTGGCAGATAAGCTTTCACATGCATGAATTGAACTACCGAGATCTTTTCTTACTTGGCAACTAGAGCCTCCCCTTCGGGATTCGAGATTGAAGAAGAGGAAAACTGCTTCTAAAGGGAACTGATCCGAAGCAACAAGTCCTAGACCTAGAATGCAGGTACCCTAGTCTTGAAATATGCCATGAAGAATGAAATCTCTTGTTTTCATTCATATCATCAAAACAGTGATTCTGTCACGGCCACCCCTCAATTCAAGAGTTCCGATTGGATCAACAAGAATCCAATCTGTATGCCAAGAAGAAAAGAAAGGGATTTCATCAAGTGCAGACAAGAAAGATACCGAAATCAGGAACCATGGAAAGCAGATACCTGATTCTATATATATATAAAAGGGATATAAGTGTTGGATCTGAACTATTTCAATTAGTGAATTGGCGGAAAAGCAGGAATGAAGGTTCGGACAGAAAGGGGAGAGGAGAGCCCGGACGAGGAAAACAAGCAATACATGACTAGTGGGCCCCCCGTATATCTATTAGCCGTCTATCTATTAGACCTATCTAGAAGTATAAGTTCGTTGCATTCCCGGAGATGTAGAATCGAGTGTTTAGCTTACTGGGCATTGTGCTAAGTTTGCATCCGAATCGAAATCTGGCGTGACTACTCAAACACGAAAGCTAGGGAAGGGAATAGAAGGGCGGGTAGATCAATGTGATGATAGCACCACGCCAGGCACCGAAGACGAAAGAGAAACATCGTCGGTAACACTATACATTGTAGTCTCGCATTATCCACTGGATCCGCAGCTAACCAGATATAATGCTCAATGCTATGCAAAAGCAATAAAGGGGAGATTGTCTTCTAACTAACTATATAAGTAATTGATATAACTAGATGATTCTCGTTCAAAAGATTCTTCCCATTATCATTATATAGAGAGGCGGAGGCGCGTAGCAATAAAAAAGCTTGCTTGTTGGGCTGATGAGGCTCGAGAAATACTGTGAAGTGAAGATGCGCCATTACCGAAACCATTTCTTTGCTTTGGGCGAAGTTCCTTTATAGGGAGCTCACTTCCTTGCTTGGTTGGTTGGTTGAACTTGCTTTTTAGGTGCGGTGCGTGCGGGTCTAGTTTCATTTATGAGTGCTGCGTATATTTCCGTTAGTAATGGTTTTGAGCTTGGGAAGAAGGGATATGGGTATGGCATCATCCCAGATTTGATCTAAGGCTAGTTCCGTGTGTGCAACTACTATCTTATCTCAATATCAGGCTAAGGCTTGGCTAAGTTCTCTAGAGGTTTTCCTTATTGTCCTGGTTCTTACCTCAACAGGGCAGGGGAGATAGTTGGAAGTTGAATAGTCGTATCGTATCAGTTCAGAGAATCCCTGTTGAATGGCTTGGCTTTCAGTGTGAGTCTAGTTGACTGATTCCTAGGCTAGCTTCTCCTTATGTGCGGGTCTAGTCTACAGAACAGATGAAGACCCAGAACCAAGGAGAACAGAACGAATACCGATCTCAGAGCGGACAATCAATCCCAGTTCCTAGTTTCCTTCAAGCAATAGTCAGCCTGTTCCCGTTCTTCGTGTAGCAAACCTCCTATAGTGAATACGACTGAGAACGAGCTTGACTCCACTCACTGCAAAGGAACAACTGATTCTCCAGTACCGACGAAATGGAGAAAGTGTCCTCCGGGAACGCAATCTAGTACATTAGTTGGTGTAGCCAAAGAAGAGGATATCCCCTTTTTTGACCCATTGGTCTTCAGACCAGACCCATACCATAGCTACAAACACTTTTGAGTCAGAGGAGACTGGCCAGATCGCCTTCTTGAGGCTCTCTGGGCTTATCGGACATCAATCTGTATAGCCACTGGTCCCCTTCTCCTTAGTCGTTGGCATGGACGCCATTCTTCCCAGTGAACTCGACGATTCCTTCCCTGCGCGTTCTGCTCGACGACGATATGACTGATAATCAGAAGCGAGAGGCTCTGCTCTCGAAACTTGACCTCCTCGATTCGATCGATGGGAGAAAAAAAAGGTTACGAGCGGCAGAGCATGCACAAGTCTATCAACGTCAACTCAGCCGCGCTTTGGACCGATCCTACGAATAAGAGGCATTAACAAAGCATTTATGATTAGATAAAGAAAATGGTTGATGGCTATATGAATATCTAAAGTCCGCTTAGCCTCTCGAGGAGCTAGGAAGGATGGAAGAAAGCTTGACCATTTTTTCACTGAACTACTCGAACTTTTTGTTCAAAAAGGCGGAAATAGCTCAGTTCGAGAGAGGGTTGAGCTTCATCGGTTAGTGTGCACCAAAGGATGAGGTTTCTTTCCCATCCTACAAATTGAAACCGTTCTAGCTTGATACTGCGATATCATCAAATCATCCAACGGAGCATGGAAACCATTTCGGTGGCGGTAATGGCCTCCAGTAGTTTTCTATGGAACCATACCACTATGGTCATCTATATGATTAGACCGTGCCGCTTCACTAGACTTTCCTGAACCATCCATTTGATCCCCACAGTCGTGACACCACTTTCTAAACAAAAGTTTCCAAAATCCAATGCGGAACCAAGCAGTAAGAGAAATTCATCATGGTAATTATTAGTCGAAAACCAAAGTGGAACGGAGAGAACGGATAGTCAGTTACAATGAAAAAATTGTTGAGGAATCATGTTGAAAGAACAACATTCTGTGTCATAAATATCGTATATAGAGATTTTTCATGTATCGACGCTTTTGATTCAATTATGAAAGTACGCTGTACTGGACTTGCACCCCTAGTTACGCAGAAGTGCAAGCACAGAAGCGGATGACCGGACCTTACCAACATACTCAAAAAAGTATTCTATACTGGGGTCTGTGCTCTTGACAAGCAGTGTTTCCAGTCTAGCTGTGTCAAATCGGGTGTGAAGTGTCCTTCTAGGTTCTGGCTGGTAGAGCAGAGGACTGAAAATCCTCTTTAGTTTCACGCATGGGACTCTAAATCCCAATTGTGCTAGCTCTATGGTTCGATTCCACAACAGAACGAACAATGAATGAATGTGGGCGGTCAACCAGGTAAGCCTGTGCCCAGGAAAGAAAGGACTAGGGAGGGTTTGAGAGAAGCTTTCACAGTGGAAAATGCAAAAAAGCATATCGTTCTTAGAAATTGTGGAATTTTACTCAGTTAGAGCTATGGTTTAGCATCAAGAGGGAAGTGCAAAAAAGCAACAGGAAGAATTGCTCAGATACCCGTGAGCGTATATAACTTGGGTCGTGTTATAAATGCTCTGGCTAAACCTATTGATGGGAGAGGCGAAATTGTAGCTTCCGAATCTCGCTTAATTGAATCTCCTGCTCCAAGTAGAATTTCCAGGCGTTCCGTATACGAACCTCTTCAAACAGGGCTTATTGCTATCGATTCGATGATCCCTATAGGGCGCGGTCAGCGAGAGTTCATTATTGGGGACAGACAGACTGGCAAAACAGCAGTAGCCACAGATACAATTCTCAAGAAAAAAGGGAAAGATGTAAGAAGAACGAGAGCGAGCCTTCACGAAATAAAATGCAAGTGAAAGAGAATTGTCAAAATTTCCTAAAAGCGGTGGTTCTTTTCTTTATGGATCGGGTAGATCCATATGTTCTGAGGGGGAGACGAGGTGTAGCGCAGTCTGGTCAGCACATCTGTTTTGGGTACAGAGGGCCATAGGTTCGAATCCTGTCACCTTGATGTGGTATTCACATAATGGGGCCGAAGTGCAAAGCCCCGTAGCCTATCCGCAGTCGGGAAGGCAGGCGAAAAGCGCGCACAAAAGAAAAAGAAAGCTAAAAAGCTTATTTTGCAATCCATTATCTTTGGTATTCTTCTATATTTAGATCATATTATATAGCTATTTCACAGGTTTTATTTACATACCTCAGTCATGTTATTTGTCTAGCCTTCAATCAGAATAGCCTCTCCACCGGTTCCGAAGATTCTTTCGGCATCAATGTGCTTTTGGAATCTTCCTATGAAACAAATAACATTCTGGAACAGTTTAGGACAGAACAGGCCGTAGTAGAAAGCGAGCTTTTTTCGCGTATAGCCACCTCAAAGCCCAATTAGCGCACGGGCTGCCCCCTCAACTCAACCCTGAAGAGTACGCAAACTTGGTCAGGGAGCATTTAGACGGTGCAGTTAGTATTGACCACTACCGCCAAGTCCATAATTCAAAAATTGATGAAGTCCACATAATGGAGCTCAAAAGCCGATTACCAAATCTACTTTTTTAGCATCTTGAAACCGCACATAAGAAATATTCTGAATGAATCACCTTACAATAACATACGAGAGACAACTTTCTATTTTGTCGAACAACAAGTCGAACCCAATGAACAATTCCATTCAAAGGAATGTTCTAGAGTTTTTTCCACTATATTCGCGATATTTAAAAAAATGGAAGAAATTCTTCACGATTTCTAGAGTTCCGGGATTACTTCACTGATATCGATTTTCGCCTAAGCACGGCCTCTAGGTTAGTTCAAAGTGTAATACAACGAACTATCGATACACCGAAAACGAGTCAAGATGGATACATAAAATGGAGACATCGTGGATTACCCAAATTGGGACAACGATAGGACATTTCACTTTCTTTCGCAATATTTCTGATCATGACTCAACCACTAGGAAAGGGGATTGCTTACTCTCAGCCACGTTTTCGCTTATGCTTAGTCAAGTGAGGATTCCATTCGAAGTAACGTAACAGGAGCACCATGTTCAAAACTTCTCGGGATCCGGAGTTTTTCGATAAAAGGTCCCATCCTTTAATATCATGATTGGGTCAACCAGGCCAGATCATAAGTGAAATAGTTTGATCAAGTCGACCAGGTCAGGCCCGATCATGAGTGAATAGAAAATCGAAAACGTACATAGCTGTTCCAGCGGAAATACTTTGTTTAATTCTACCACTTCTACTAGGAGTAGCCTTTTTAGTGCTAGCTGAACGTAAAGTAATGGCTTTTGTGCAACGTCGAAAGGGTCCTGATGTAGTGGGATCGTTCGGATTGTTACAACCTCTAGCAAATGGTTTGAAATTGATTCTAAAAGAACCTATTTCACCAAGTAGTGCTAATTTCTCCCTTTTTAGAATGGCTCCAGTGGCTACATTTATGTTCAGTCTGGTCGCTTGGGCCGTTGTACCTTTTGATTATGGTATGGTATTGTCAGATCCGAACATAGGGCTACTTTATTTGTTTGCCATATCTTCGCTAGGTGTTTATGGAATAATTATAGCAGGATGGTCTAGTAAGACGGGGGGCGGCCGTTCGGTCGCCTATGATATACGGACCAATTGGTCAAAAATGGGTTTGTGCCGCAGGTGTTGAACGATCTACTCTACACAGGTGTGGGCTTACAGGGCTAGGGCTCATAAACCCTTTCTTTCATTCATCAAGGGGTCGGTCACTTTTCCGGGCCGGGATCGAGAAGTGGAAGTCATAAAAAAGAGATGTTTCTCTTCGCACCTCATATCAAGAGGAAAGGTAGCTTGTCAAGCTGGTCTCACTATTGGAAATTCTAGCTTTCTTTTTTTTTCACCGGCTCTTCTTCTTTGTCAATGCTACTAAGGACCTGACGGTTCGCCTACTTGATGGATGAAAGAACATGAGAAAGGGTTCTAAAATAAAAGGCTAGAAAGTCTACTACAGTACAGTCAAAGTCAGCGGCTGAGTTTGCCTAGCCTCGCCTACTCATTTTTGTAGGCGAGCGAGTTAGCGAAGAGGCTTAGGGATAAGAGAGTGTCGGTGCGTACGTAGCCTTCATTCTACTACGCTACACAAAGTCACTTAGCTCGACGTTAATTAAGAGAGTAAAGGAGGAATACCCTACATAGAAGAACCACAGTTTGCTTACAAAGGTATAACCTTTAGCTCCCCGTGGCTAAGCTGCTTTGCACCACTGATAGTTAATTAAGATTCCATTTCAAAGGCGCTACTTTGTTTCGCAAGCCTTTGTCATTGTCAGTCAACTAAGGTTGGCCCTCGGCCCCCTGCGAATCCGTAAATCAGAGAGCATGCTGCAAAAAAAAGGATGGTCCCCTATGCATTTCATTCTTTCCGGAACGCAAAGAATTAAAGTACCTGACCCCCCATCATGGTGAACCTCTCCTTGTGATCGGGATGAGGTAGATGCCTCCCAGCCGGGGGGGGGGCGGATCGAATCGGAGTTTCCTTAGGTAGCCACCGACCTACAGTTCTCCTTAAACTTCTGTGCTTGGTGGAAAAGAAGCAAACAAAGGTACGCTCGCTTGCTGTCTTGTTCTCTGCCGCGGACTGGGATCGCTCGCCAGCTAGGCCCTCTAGAAAAAAGTTGGAGCAACATTGTATGAGAACATATTACCCATCTTCGGGGACAAGGGGCAGAACGACCTCTCGATCTACTTACTGCAGCCCAGGACGGGCGTCGTCGTCTAGGCGTGACTTCTTGTTTTGATCTCCCCTACGCCTAGGACGTTGTCTGGGCCAAGAGCCATAGTTAGTTGTTGTTTCCATTTGGTTCTTCTTTCTCGTTGTTGATACCGGCAAGACCCAGCCAGATGATGATGTCTGCTGGTTGGTAGTGAGAGGACTCTTAGTACCCGCAAAAAAAGGGCGCTGGTGAAAAAAAACAATCATTTGATTTAGTTTCTTGCTCTCCCTTAGCAGCGGGAAAGGAGTCTATCTATCTGCCTAGCTTTGGTAGATTTCCCCCAACGCAATTCAAAAACGGAAATTCCACGAATCCCTGAGGTGGATAAGTCCGACGACTCAGCAGTAGTGCGGAATTGTTTCCGGTCCGGTGGATCTGATCTATAGTTAGGGGGCAATACATACCAAAAGGTTCGAAGAAGGAAGGCGCAGTATATAACCAACCCACCCATAGCCGGTCTAACTGCTGAGAAAGAAAAGTGCTTTTCTTTCCCTAAGAGTCCTCGAGTACACACAGCTATTGCGGATCCTTTGCGAGATCAGGATTTTGGATTCATAATTTAGAATCAATCCATGTTAGGTCAACATCGAGACAGAGCATCTCAGTTGGCTCTATCAAGGAAGTGAAACAGGCATTCCTAGGTTGAGGTTACCATTGGATTGACCCTCAATCAGGCCTCCGATTCCAAGGAGTTGATTCAGCAAGTTCCCTGCGCTACCCCGCGGGAAGTCTAATCGGATCTATCGGTGGTTCCATAATGAGTAGTTGAATACACATTGAGGGGGCCTTGCCTCCTCCTTCCCGCCCACACCTTCATTCTTTTCCTCCTCTGATCTTAGAAAGCATACTAAACTTCACTCCAATCTTTCTCCATTAGCAACAAGAGCAGCTCTATCTATCGGCCCTTGATGAGTAAGCTTAGCTATACCGCTTAGGTTGCAAAGCAGCAAGCTCCCTTCTAATGCGTTATTGCTTGGAGCCTTCTCGCTTAGTAAGCCGCCTTCGGCCCTTCCTCCTTCTTACTTTGTTTGGTATTCGCTCGCGGGTTTGTTTCCAGGTTCTTTCGTTCTTGGTTGGCTCACTCTATTGTTGTTTGTAGATCGTGCGTCCTGCGCATTGATCCGGCAGCGAGACCCGCCCTGGTTGTAAAGCGAAGCGAGCCGTCCTTCCTTTCATTCGTTGCTTTGTCTTCGGTTTGTTTTTAAACTCGACCTTCTATCGGGACTATGGTGACGAACCTTACTCCCCTCGGTCAAGTGGTTGACCCGTCTGTCCAATAAGTTTACTAAGTGAATGGGAATCCTATAGTTTGACCAGCCTGGGAAGAGTAGTCAGAGGCAATTCGCTAATATGGAGCTGTTTATATCGGCTTTCTTTCCTAACTAACAGGAAAAGAGAGACATGCAAGTTCGACTCTCGTTCTATCCATGTTCAACAGTCCCTTTCCATCTTGGTACTGTTGATGGCAGTACCGCTCAACTACGAGATGCTTGAAAGTCGATGTATCAATAATGTTCCCAAGAGTAGCATCGAGCCTTGAAACGGCAAGCCATGCTTCAAGCTAAGTCAGTATGGATCTAATTGATTGCTAAACTGAAGGAACGATCTCTGTCGAAGATTCTCATTCTGAAGCAGGTGCCTAGCTCTGGAAGAATGGACGGGATCATACCTATTTGAATTGAAGAACATTCTGTAACACTTGTTTTTGAGTGGGGAAGGAAAATAAGCACACAAGCGAACAACCATCTAACCGTCAGTCTGAACTCCCAGGATCAGTCCATCAGTAAGAAAAAGCTTCCGTTTCCGTCATTCAGCAGTGGAATGGAATAGTTCGATGGTATTGATCGTCCAACCATTGATTGGAATGTCTATCGTGATAAACCGTGTAATTCTATAAGCTAAGCAGATGAGGCAACAAAGAACCTAACCGTCCTCTCTGATTGACTTCATCAGAAGATTCCTATGGTCTGGTTTACCTTTCTTCTTTCCTTGCAACCTTGGATCGATATGGTTCATTCCTGGGCTATGCTCTTTCAACGGTTGACAGAAGAGGGGGACGGGCAAGGATGATCAGACTGCTTGGTTCGGTTCGTCAGAGGTATTAAAAAAACCTTCTTTTTGGTCTTTTCTTTCTTGCCGCCACTTTAACAGGTGCCGCTGCAATGAGAGCTTAAGTTGCGGAGTTTTTTCTGGATTCTTTTTTTTTGGTGCGCTCTTCCTTTTTTTGGATAGAAAGAAGGGTTCAGTGGGAGGGCAAGGGGTAGTTAAGTTTTAGGTTGGCTCTTGTTTTTTACAGACTTCCTTTTCGGTGTAATTTAATAAAGAAGTAGCAATTGTTCATTTCATTTCATTTTTTTGCATTGGTAGTTCTTTTTCATTTGAAAGGGCAAAGGGGGGAAGGGAAAGGATTGACCCTAAGGGATCATATTACTCAAGAAGACTTGGGGAAAATAGCAGGATTGGAAAAGTTCGAAGAGACTGAGGAAGACAAATCCATTGTCGAATCCTGCAGAGTGAGAACATCGAGTAGTGGGGGCTGGCTTCCACCCCTGAGAGAGCTTGATTTACCAGAAATCCCGCCGAGTCCTAGTGGGCCTAGATTCCATGATAAGTTCTGAGAAATGGAGGAAATGATGCATTCAAAGTTCGCAGAATTGCAAGAAAGAAAAAATCCTTGAAAGAAAAACCAAACAAGACCAGATGTTGCCTATTGTTATCGGGAACGAGACTAAATGTTCGGCCTTAATGAGATGGACCTTGATTCCTCTCCGGCCAGGAAAAGATGCGGCTCCTCTTTTTTCTACTACCTTCATCCTCGGGTGAAGCCGGTTGGCTCACCAAACAAGATATATACTGTGAAATCATTGGTAACCATGCCTAACGGTCGGTCATCTAAGCTATCGGCCAAGGCAAGTGAGAGCTGTTCAAGAGTTGGGGGCATATCTTTAGCTCGAGCAGCATCCGCTCCCGAAATGTGAGTTAAGCTTTAAAAAAAGAAGAAGAGCTACGAGTGGAACAGCTTCTTCTATTCCTTGTTGGCCTCCAGCTCCTTCTGTCCCTCAATCCTCTTCTCTGCCCTTTTTTTACTATTATGTGTGGCATGCCCCCTGTTCGTATCTTAACAGGGCAACCTTCTCTTGCAAACAATCCCTTCATCGCTAACACCGGTAATGCCCCATCCCTTTAATACTACCTTCGAGGAATTTCTCTCGCGTCCCTGTAGTGATAAGAGCGCATTCTCTAACAGCTTTGAAGCCGAGGCAGCCATCCTCTTGCCAATCCTAAACAAAAGAAAGAAAAGCCCTACCCGCCTTCATTGGTTGAGTAAGGGGCATTTACCTATCAGTCCTAGTCCTAAGGCGCAATCGGAGCACTAAGCCCAATTACAGCTTGACTCCGTAAATTAGACCTCATTCTCCTAGTCCTATTCCTGATTGTTATTTCGGATTCTGTGCCTGGGTGGTATCTTCTTACTATTGATTCAACCTCTTCGGGCAAACGTTGTCACTTCCTTTATTTGAAAAAGGGGTCTAGAACTACAGTGATCTGATACCTTCTTCCCTTGGTCTGGGTAGGTAGGTTATGTAGGCTACAACTGTTCATAGGTTGTTCGATCGCAAAAGGCCAAATAATCGATTACTAGTATGTCGGATATTGCCAGGAGGCCCTTCCCCCTATGTTTGACTCATCCTAGATGGGTTCACACCTGTTGATTCCGGTCAAAGAAAAAAGCTTTTTCACGGCATCTGTCCCATCACACCAATCTACGCCAAGATAAAGAATGCTGGGTTGCCAGGAACAAACCCTGTGATTCAAGGTCTTGCCTAGAATTTCCCTAAGAAAAATGCACCCCATTAATTGATCCCTCTTTAGAGTAGTATAAGTACATCCTCGACTATAGCACGAGTAGAGTCGAGTTCTCGTACTAACCTAAGAGCAGATATGCCGAAATATTTCCACGTTCAAGCAGCTAATCAGTAAACGACTTCTCCGTAACAGTTTGAAGATTGGCTCGCAACGCAAGTAGCGGCAAGAAAGGAGAGCAAGACTTCCTTTTCTAAAAGAAGAAAGAACTAGACTTCTATAAGAAGATTTTTATAATCGTAGATCGTGGAATATTCATCTATCTTATTAGGTAACTACTTTAGCTGCTCTCGAAACTGAACCATCATGAATAGAACTAGCGCTTAAGGAAGAGTAGGATCTGTTAGCAAGTCATATTCAATCACCCGGTCTTCTCCTTCCTGGCTTTTAGATTTTCTGATTCTCTCTTGGATTTTCATACACTTAGCCGTGTACGTATCTTGGCTAAACTCGAACCTATAGTTGATCCATCCATACTCGGTAAAGAATCAAAAAGGTACTTGAAGACGACTTTGAATGGGAGGAGGTTTTCTTTTTATCCCCCCTAACCTTATTTTTATGTCTTCTTCGTTCTCAGTCCCTACGGTCCATTGTAGGATGATTTTCCTAAGGCCTTGAATTCGTTGGCCAGGTGATCAGGGTCCTCTCCCTGGTCCTATCGAACCAGTGACTTCTCTCCTGGGATTGAATATGTTTTGCCTTTCCCCGATGGTTCCGCATTCCTATGTGGGTAGGATTCGCCAGGGATGAGCGGCTTATTTAGCCTATGCAAAGCGCGAAGCATAAGAGAAGAGTGTAGCGAAGCGAGTTTAATACTTGTAGCGAATATAAGTAGTGTCAAAGCCTACACTGGCTTAGCTCTGCAGATGTTTTCAGGACGAAGACGGTGATACGATACCACTCGCCAGTGATGATAAGATTCACTCATAGCATAGGTGGAAGATCCATCCTATTTTCTTTATAGATTTATTTGTTCAAAGAAAATACGCCTAAAAATCATTCAGGGAACCTACTCTTGGTATCCTTTACCACATTCACTTTCCATATTCCCTTTCTTTAGTTCAGACGCTATCGTACCTCAGGGAAAATCCAAATTTCTATCAAAGATTCCCACCCAACTCTGGAATGACTCTCCCCTCTCTCCCTTAACATATAGAAGGCCTCTTATCTGTCAACCGCACCTTAATAGCTCAGACATCCGAGCCTTGCTGGATGATGCAGAAGGGCCAACATCAGAGGATCAATTGAATAACCAACTCTCCCGCCCCGCTGCCGCTACTGCTCGAAAGCCTTTGGATCCCCTACAGGACTGTCATGAGCCCCTACAAGGAGTCAAAATCAAGCCGAAACCAGATACAGGAAGTGTTGACCCGGATCAATTGAGTGCGAGCCCTTTTATCTTGAGCTGATTGTCCTTATTTTAGAGTTGTGGCGAAGGTAAATTGAGCTCTGGCCTGTGGGGAAGGAAAAGGCTCTGACGAAGCTCCAGGGATTACAGGAAGGTTTAGGCCGTAGCTCCAAACAGTCAGAAAAGAAGATGGTCCCGCCCTTACTTCGGCTTGAGGAGTCGTTTTCTCGCTATCTTCTTCGTCTGGATTAGCCTTTTAGTAGCCTAGTAGGTTGTTTGAGTTTCAGGAAAGGAAGAGGTGCCTTCTAAAACAGCCATTACCGCTATGTTTTTTTTCAATAAGTTCTTTTAGAGCATCGTGCCCCACTGTCCGAATAAAGTGTGCGCCTAAGGTGTCATGTGTTTAAGAATATACGTCTAATAGAAATACTTTCCCAATCCGTATAAGAGGAAATAAGGGTCCGGCAATAAGCAGTAGAAGAATAACCCGCAGAAGAAGTTTAATCGCTTCCAGAGATCGGAGCCAGACAAAGATAAGACTCCACCGCGGCACGATCGGGATGATTGGGTCAAAAATGAATCAAAACTTGTAAAACCCCGGTTTTGGCCTTGTTACTAAGGAGAAATTGACATACTTAGCAAACAGAGATAGAATTATTTCAAAAAGAGATCAGGAAAGAGCCATTTCCCAACCAAATAAAACAGGAAAGCATGAGGCTCGAAGCCCTTTCTCATTTCGAATTTCATCTTAGTATCGATAATGCCCCGCCCAAGAGTATTTCATCGCAATCACACGCTAGCTTGGTTGGAAAAGCTCGTTTGCACCCACTAACTAATACCTTCTCGTCAGTATGGAATTCTCCATGCTTTCGCCTTGCTTTGTAGTCATTTTCTATGAGTAATCGGTCCGAACTCAATTTCAAGAAAAAACTCTATCTCGCCTGTGGCCAAAAGTAGTGAAAATGGTATTTAGCTTAGTCAATATACAACACAACTGCTGATTCTTCGCGAGATGAAAACCCTTTGTCCTCCGTCTGCAGGGGCAATTCCTGAGAAAAGTGCTAATAGCCCTTGTTTTGGTCATGTCCACAGGCCTTTCCATTCGTCTTTATTCGTCTTTCTTCCGGCAATCTATGCATAATTCTACTTCTTGAACCACCGAATCTGCTTTTGAAAATGGATAACTAGCTCCATTCTGCGTCAAGTACTAAGGATGGGCCCAAAGCACACTTTTGAAAGGCATCGGTCACCTTAAAAACCCCAAAAGTAGGAAGTCTAGCGTGCTTCTTTAGTGCTGCTCTTCGATCAGATGCTTTCTCATTGAACGAGGCATATTAAAGTGAAAGAAGTTCCAGGTCGAGTCCCGAGAAGGTGATAGTTGATTTTGATCATGAAGTTGGCACTGGACTTTGGAATTGATTCTGGACCCCCACCTGCTCAGGACGCCCCGCCTGCTCAGGACGATCCCATTACGGATTTTCTGGAGGGGGACACGCTTGACCCAGCGCAAAAACGGGAATTCAGAAATATTCTAAATTTCTTGAAGACCAAAAGAAGAACGAACCTTCAAAATGAGCGAATCGTAATAAAAAGATGTTGGGGGGCGAGGGTAGTAGTTACGAATCCAGGGCAATCAACCACTATCTAAAAACCCAGGTTGGACAACTGCGTGCTGGGGGATTAGTAGGGGATTTTGTCGTAAAGGAATTACGGAAATGGAAAAGGGACTTCAAAGCTCAGAAGAGACGGTCCCACTTCTATCAGGGCCTTCTCGGGGTCTTGAGCAATGTTAATTTGCATTGATTGCAAACAGGGTGCGGGATTCTCTGACGCAAACAAAGAAATGGTCCCGGAGAAAGGAACCAGTCTCTTCAGTCCGGCGCATGCCTCAAATTCATTTTTCCTTTGAATTACTCATTT
The DNA here is from genome assembly GCF_018294505.1 of Triticum aestivum. Taxonomy (NCBI): domain Eukaryota; kingdom Viridiplantae; phylum Streptophyta; class Magnoliopsida; order Poales; family Poaceae; genus Triticum; species Triticum aestivum. The sequence goes on from NC_057809.1 coordinate 87,371,773, forward strand.
TTTTTAATTTCGCACCAGAAACTTTTCTAGGAGAAGTTCGAATCCGTTCCGTTCGGATATTGATCGGTCTTGGTTTGACATGGTTTACGCGTTACTGGTTCCCGGAAGAGTCAATTTCTCCATTAGCTAAACCCTTTATTACCCTACCTTTGGACTCGTATTTTGTTTGTACACGATCAACGGAGGCCCCCCCGACATATGTTGCAACGTCTTCAATAGCATGCTCTTACTTCGTCTTTCCCTTAATAAGTCATCAAATTTGGTGCTTTTTGATCCCCAGTTGCTATGGGGAACAAAGGCAGAAATACAATAGAATCCTCCATTTAAGTGGTTCTCGCTTCTCCTTGTTCCTGCTCCTAACTCCTCCCCGGGTAGTTCCCAATGTTTGGCACTTTCCATACTTCGTGGGTGCAACATCAACAAATTCGCTCATGATCAAGTTACAACCTAAGATCTATGACTATATTATGTTAACTGTTCGTATTTTGTTCATTCCATCGGTATGCTCCCAGGTACCTGTAATTGTGATCTGTTTGCCAGAACCAAGGGGTCTTTCTGTGGAAACCTTCACGACCAATCGTCATTTTTTGATGGTTTTTCCGCTTTTCACAGTTGCTCTTTCCACACCCCCGGATCTCTGGTGCCAAACCGCCGCCCCTTTCCTTATATATTCGATAATCGAGTTTGCTATCTTTGTGGCATTGATTGTACAAGTTCGTGAAGAGGACTGGACGAGTAGAATGAGGGAAAGCGGCTCGATCAAGAAAAAAGAGGAGTAGACTAGAAAACCTAGAACTTCAAAAGTCACTATCAATGAATGAGGAACTTCACCGAAATTTAAAATTATAGAATTCTATGGCTAAGTGAGAGTGTTCACGCATTATAGTCCGATTTCCTTGTTCGTTGTGTTGAGCGCCTCCCTCGAAGGACCCAAACATGGGGAAAAGAGTGCTCAGGTTTATCCCCGAACACCCCAGTACTAGCGGCATGGGGGCAGAAGCCGACGACTCGCCATCTCTCAGAATTGATAAATAGCCGCACAGAAGATAATATTTTAAATATTAAATTCCAACAGCATTGCTTAGCGCATATGAACAAGTTTTCAGCGCACAGGACAAAACGAGCGAGTTTTACTCAAAAATTACATCCCTGGAACATTCATCCGCCATAAGGCGGGCACCCTTCAGAACATCCTTATAATAATTCTCGGGCTTGCAATGCTCTTTCCCCGGCGGTGGCCCGTCCTTCACAAGATTCTCAACATCCAGCTTGCCCCAGTGCACCTTAGCATGGGCAAGGGCCCTACGGGCACCTTCAATGCAGACGGAGCGCTTGATGACTTCGAGCCTTGGACAGGCCCCCACCAGCCGCCGCACCAGCCCGAAATAGCTCCCAGGCAGAGCTTCTCCAGGCCACAGCCGAACTATGAGGCCCTTCATGGCCTGTTCGGCCGCCTTGTGGAGCTCGACCAGTTGCTTCAGCTGGTCGCTCAGGGGCACGGGGTGTCCGGCCTCAGCATACTGAGACCAGAACACCTTCTCCGTCGAGCTGCCCTCCTCGGCTCGATAGAATGCGGCGGCATCAGACACGCTACGGGGAAGATCTGCGAACACTCTTGGAGAGCTCCGGATTCGGGTAAGTAACAAGTAACACACGTTTATGTGTTTGCTTTGCATAAAGAATGCCTTACCCGCCGCTATCTTTTTCACCGCATCCAACTCCTGGAGGGTCTTTTGGGATTCGACCTTGGCAGACTTGGCATTTTCAATAGCCACCGCGAGCTCGGACGCTCGCGTCTTTGAGTCAAGCTCCAAACTCTCATGTTTTTTCATGAGAGCCTGGAGCTCTTGCCGCACCTTGCCAACCTAGGCCTCATACTTCTCCCGCTCGGTGCACTCCGTGCCCGCCCTCTTCTCGGCCTCGAACAGCGCTTGCTTAAGGGTCGCCACCTCAGACGTGGCCCCTAAAATAGCCACGATAATACAGTCATTTTTTGCAATTGCACTTTTTTATATATATATTTAAACAAGGTATTTCTTACCTTCCTTATCCTTGATCTGCTTCTTGGCATGCCCGAGCTCTTCCTCGGACTGCTCGAGGTTCTGCTTTAGCGTGTCCACTTCCGCAGTCAGTGCAACGGATGCCAGCAGAGAAGACTGCATACGCATATTGACTCATTTTTGTTAGACTCCTGTGAATTTTATTTGATCCTCTATTCGGCTTTTCTTCCCGAACGCCAAACAGAGCATCAGGGGCTACTGTCTATGCGGTAATATTATTTACACATTCTTTACTTACCTCAAAGCCTGTTAAAAGGCTAGCACAAGCTTCAGTCAGTTCGCTCTTGGCGGACTGAACCTTCTGGGCCATCGCACTCATAATGGTGCGGTGCTCCTCATCGATGGAGGCGCCTTTGAGCACCTCCAATGGATTATCTGGTGCCTTCGGTTGGACGGGGGTCACCGGCACGGTGGGCTTGCTCCCCTTGGAAGGAGGTCGCCTGCCGGACTCTGGAACCTTTGAAGGTTCCGGAGCGGTGTCCGGCCTAGAGCCGGACATGGAGCCCTGGGGGTTTTATCCCATTTACTCCTGGAGTCCGGGAGGTCGCCTTGCGGCGCCTCCAGGACCACCTCCTCCTGGCTTGGAACCTGTTGGGACAACACTTCAGCGTCGTCCGTTGGGCGGGGGGAGGTAGCCGTCGGAAGCAAATTCACATCCGACGAGTCCAGTGAACCGCTCGACGACGCGTCGAGCCAGTCTTTGGGTGGGCTGCATAATCATATTCGACATAGGGAAAGTTGTGCAATAAAGGAATACTATGAATTACTCTGGTATCTGGATACTTACGATTTTGCCAGGGGCTTGGCCCTAAGCGGCCAATCCTCTCCGCCGTCGTCGGCGTTGGTGGAGTAGTCCGGAGGAAGGGTTTTCCCCTTCTTGGACCCTTCGGCCTCCCCAGTGAGGGCGGCCTTCCTTTTCTTCTCTCCCCCCGCTGGAGGGGGAGAGGACTCTTCTTCCTCCTCCTCGTCTTCACGGGAGGAATGCACCTTGGAGCCGTCGGATGATGAACCCGACACCTCCTGGCGTCGGGCACTTTTTCGAGTCCCCGTGGCGTTCTTCTCCAGCACCACATAGGGTGCCGGAACCAGCAGCTTCGCCAAGCAGGCATCGGCTGGGTCTTCGGGCAAAGGAGCCGGACAGTCGATCTGTCTGGACTTCGCCTGCCAATCCTGTCAAAGGTAAGGGAGCTTAGATCCCGCATAGAGTTAAACTACAAAAAACTAATACCCTGTAAAAGGTACAAACAACTTACCGCGCTAGCATGACGCTGCGCGCTGAATCCGCGATCCTCGGTAGTGGATGTGGGAGCCTCGGCGCCCTTGAAAAGCACCTTCCAGGCATCTTCGTACGTCGTGTCGAAGAGCCTGCTCAGAGATCGGTGTTTCACCGGGTTGAACTCCCACAGAATGAAGGCCCGTTGTTGACACGGGAGGATCCAGCGGATGAGCATAACCTGGACTACGTTGACAGGCTTGAGCTGCTTGTTCACCAGGGTTTGGATGCATGTTTGCAGTCCAGTCACCTCTCCTTTGTTGCCCCACGACAGGCCCGTCTCTTTCCAGGATGTGAGCCGCGTTTGAGGTCCAGACCGGAACTCGGGGGCTGCGACCCACTCAGGATCGCGCAGCTCAGTGATGTAAAACCACCCCGATTGCCACCCCTTCAGGGTCTCCACAAAGGAGCCCTCGAGCCATAAGACGTTGGGCATCGTGCCCACCATGGCGCCTCCGCACTCCGCCTGGTTGCCGCGCACCACCTTCGGCTTGACATTGAAAGTCTTGAGCCATAGGCCGAAATGGGGGCGGATGCAGAGGAAAGCCTCGCACACGACGATAAACGCCGAGATGTTGAGGATGAAGTTCGGGGCCAGATCATGGAAATCCAGGCCGTAGTAGAACATGAGTCCCCGGACGAATGGGTGGATAGGAAATCCCAGTCCGCGGAGGAAGTGGGGAAGGAACACTACCTTCTCATGGGGCCTTGGGGTGGGGAGGAGCTGCCCCTCTTCGGGAAACCGGTAGGCGATGTCATTAGACAAGTATCTGGCCTTCCTCAGATTTTTGATGTGTCCTTCCGTGACGGAGGAGACCATCCACTTGCCTCCCGCTCCGGGCATGGCTGGAGAAGGTTAAGGCGGGGAGTGCGGACTTGGGCGCTGGAGCTTGAGTGCACGAAAATGGATAGGCAAAGGAGGAAGAAGGCGTAGGTGAAAAGGTGGATCCTTATCCCCTTATATGGGTGGACGCAACTACGTGTCCCCACCAGCCTGGTAAAACTCGCTTATCTCCAAGCGCCGTAATCTACGGCACTGTTGGGTTACCCACGCCCGTATTGATGAGAATCCTGGAATAAGGGGACACGATCTCTGCTTCGACGAGACGTGCCAAGGAAACCGCCTCGCATGACACGCTGAGGTGGGACAATGAAACGATTCGAATAAAGGCTTGGCCGTGGTGCGATGTCGCACTAAGGAATACGTCAGCAGAATAGATTTGTGTAAATATTATTCTCTCTATGGCAATATGTAGAAACTTATTTTGCAGAGCTGGACACTATCTTTGTGTTCAAAATCTTCTATGAAGTACTTGGAGGAGGAACCCGCCTTGCAATGCCGAAGACAATCTGCGTGCCGGACTCGTCGACATTGAAGCCTGGTTCAGGGGCTACTGAGGGAGTCCTGGATTAGGGGGTGTCCGGATGGCTGGACTATACCTTCAGCCGGACTCCTGGACTATGAAGATACAAGATTGAAGACTTTGTCCCGTGTCCGGGAGGGACTTTCCTTGGCGTGGAGGGCAAGCTTGGCGATACGGATATGTGGATCTCCTACCATTGTAACCGACTTTGTGTAACCCTAACCCTCTCCGGTGTCTATATAAACCGGAGGGTTTTAGTCCGTAGGACAACATACAGAACAACAATCATACCATAGGCTAGCTTTTAGTGTTTAGCCTCTCCGATCTCGTGGTAGATCTACTCTTGTACTACCCATATCATCAATATTAATCAAGTAGGACGTAGGGTTTTACCTCCATCAAGAGGGCCCGAACCTGGGTAAAACTTGGTGTCCCTTGCCTCCTGTTACCATCCGGCCTAGACGCACGGTTCGGGACCCCCTACCCGAGATCCGCCGGTTTTGACACCGACACTCAGTACCGAACGTACGACACCTCCGCGTTCAGCACACGTTCAGCTCGGTGACGTCTCGCGAACTCACGATCTAGTAGAGCTCGAAGGAGAGTTTCATCAGCACGATGGTGTGGTGACGATGTTGATGAAGCTACCGTCGCAGGGCTTCACCTAAGCATCGCTACAGTATGACCGAGGTGGATTATGGTCGAGGGGGGCACCGCACACGGGTGGGAGAGATCAATGATCAACTTGTGTGTTCTAGGGAGCCCCCTGCCCCCGTCTATAAAGGAGCAAGGTGGGAGGTCGGCCGGCCCTGTAGGGCACGCCAGGAGGAGGAGTCCTCCTCCTAGTAGGAGTAGGACTCCCATCTTTCCTACTCCTACTAGGAGGGGAAAAGGAAGGGGGAGCAGGAGAAGGAAAGGGGGGGCGCCCCCCCCTTCCTAGTCCAATTCGGACCAGAGGGGGAGGGAGAGCGTGGCCTGCCCTGGCCGGCCCCTCTCTCTCTCCACTAGGGCCCAACAATGCCCATTAACCCCTGGGGGGTACCGGTAACCCCTCCTGCACTCCGGTAAATTCCTTATTTCACCCAGAACTCTTCCGATGTCCAAATGTAGGCTTCCAATATATCAATCTTTATGTCTCGACCATTTAGAGACTCCTCGTCATGTCCATGATCATATCTGGGACTCCAAACTACCTTCGGTATATCGAAACATATAAACTCATAATATCGATCATCACAGAACTTTAACCGGGCGGACCCTACGGGTTCGAGAACTATGTAGACATGACTGAGACACGTCTCCAGTCAATAACCAATATCGGAACCTGGATGCTCATATTGGTTCCTACATATTCTACGAATATCTTTATCGGTCAAACCGCATAACAACATACGTTGTTCCCTTTGGCATCGGTATGTTACTTGCCCGAGATTCGATCGTCGGTATCTCGATATCTAGCTCAATCTCGTTACCTGCAAGTCTCTTTACTCGTTCTGCAGTGCATCATCTCACAACTAGCTCATTAGTTGCATTGCTTGCAAGGCTTATAGTGATGTGCATTACCAAGAGGCCCAGAGATACCTCTCCGACAATCGGAGTGACAAATCTATTCTTGATCTATGCCAACTCAACAAGTACCATCGGAGACACCTGTAGAGCACCTTTATAATCACCCAGTTATGTTGTGACATTTGGTAGCACACAAAGTGTTCCTCCAGTAATCGGGAGTTGCATAATCTCATAGTCATAGGAACATGTATAAGTCATGAAGAAAGCAATAGCAGTAAACTAAAACGATCAAGTGATAAGCTAACAAAAAGGGTCAGGTCATTCACATCATTCTCTAATGATGTGATCCCGTTTAATCAAATGACAACTCATGTCTATGGTTAGGAAACATAACCATCATTGATTCAATGAGCTAGTCAAGTAGAGGCATACTACTGACAATCTGTTTGTCTATGTATTCACACATGTATTATGTTTCCGGTTAATACAATTCCAGCATGAATAATAAAAATTTATCATGATATGAGGAAACAAATAATAACTTTATTATTGCCTCTAGGGCATATTTCCTTCAGTCTCCCACTTGCACTAGAGTCAATAATCTAGATTACACAGTAATGTTTCTAACACCCATGGAGTCTTGGTGCTAATCATGTTTTGCTCGTGGAAGAGGCTCAATCAATGGGTCTACAACATTCAGATCCGTATGTATCTTGCATATCTCTATGTCTCCCACCTGGACTTGATCCCGGATGGAATTGAAGCGTCTCTTGATGTGCTTGGTTCTGTTGTGAAATCTGGATTCCTTTGCCAAGGCAATTGCACCAGTATTGTCACAAAAGATTTTCATTGGACCCGATGCACTAGGTATGACATCTAGATCGGATATGAACTCCTTCATCCAAACTCCTTAATTTGCCGCTTCCGAAGCAGCTATGTACTCTGCTTCACATGTAGATCCCACCACGATGCTTTGTTTAGAAATACTCCAACTGACAGCTCCACCGTTCAATATAAACACGTATCCGGTTTGCGATTTAGAATCATCTGGATCAGTGTCAAAGCTTGCATCGACGTAACCATTTACGACGAGCTCTTTGTCACCTCCATAAATGCGAAACATATCCTTAGTCCTTTAAAGGTATTTCAGGATGTTCTTGACCATTGTCCAGTGATCCACTCCTGGATTATTTTGGTACCTCCCTACTAAACTAATAACAAGGCACACATCAGGTCTAGTACACAGCATTGCATACATGATAGAGCCTATGGCTGAAGCATAGGGAACACTTTTCATTTTATCTCTATCTTCTATAGTGGTCGGGCATTGAGTCTTACTCAACTTCACACCTTGTAACACAGGCAAGAACCCTTTCTTTGCTTGATCCATTTTGAAATTTTTCAAAACTTTATCAAGGTATGTGCTTTTTGAAAGTCCAATTAAGCGTCTTGATCTATCTCTATAGATCTTGATGCCAAATATATATGCAGCTTCTCCGAGGTCTTTCATTGAAAAACTCTTATTCAAGTATCCTTTTATGCTATCCAGAAATCATATGCCATTTCAAATCAGCAATATGTCATCCAGATATAATATTAGAAATGCTACAGAGCTCCCACTCACTTTCTTGTAAATACAGGCTTCTCCAAAAGTCTGTATAAAACCATATGCTTTGATCACACTATCAAAATGTTTATTCCAACTCCGAGAGGCTTGCACCAGTCCATAAATGGATCACTGGAGCTTGCACACTTTGTTAGCTCCCTTTGGATTGACAAAACCTTCTGGTTGCATCATATACGACTCTTCTTCCAGAAATCCATTCAGGAATGCAGTTTTGACATCCATTTTCCAAATTTCATAATCATAAAATGCGGCAATTGCTAACATGATTCGGACAGACTTAAGCATCACTACGGGTGAGAAAGTCTCATCGTAGTCAACTCCTTGAACTTGTAGAAAACCTTCCGCAACAAGTCAAGCTTTGTAGTCAGTAACATTACCATCAGCGCCAGTCTTCTTCTTGAAGATCCATTTATTCTCGATGTCTTGCCGATCATCGGGCAAGTCAACCAAAGTCCATACTTTGTTCTCATACATGGATCCCATCTCAGATTTCATGGCCTCAAGCCATTTTGCGGAATCTGGGCTCACCATTGCTTCTTCATAGTTCGTAGGTTCATCATGGTCAAGTAACATAACTTCCATAACAGGATTACCGTACCATTCTGGTGCGGATCTTACTCTGGTTGACCTACGAGGTTCGGTAGTAACTTGATATGAAGTTTCATGATCATCATCATTGTCTTCCTTACTAATTGGTGTAGGTGTCATAGGAACCGGTTTCTGTGATGAACTACTTTCCAATAAGGGAACAGGTACAGTTACCTCATCAAGTTCTACTTTCCTCCCACTCACTTCTTTCGAGAGAAACTCCTTCTCTAGAAAGGATCCATTCTTAGCAACAAATGTCTTTCCTTTGGATCTGTGATAGAAGGTGTACCCAACAGTCTCCTTTGGTTATCCTATGAAGACACATTTCTCTGATTTGGGTTTGAGCTTATCATGTTGAAGCTTTTTCATATAAGCATCGCAGCCCCAAACTTTAAGAAACGACAACTTTGGTTTCTTGCCAAACCCCGGTTCATAAGGCGTCGTCTCAACGGATTTTGATGGTGCCCTATTTAACGTGAATGCAGTCGTCTCTAAAGCATAACCCCAAAATGATAGCGGTAAATTAGTAAGAGACATCATAGATCGCACCATACCTAGTAAAGTACGATTACGACGTTCGGACACACCATTACGCTGTGGTGTTCCAGGTGGCGTGAGTTGCGAAACTATTCCGCATTGTTTCAAATGTAGACCAAACTCGTAACTCAAATATTCTCCTCCACGATGAAATCATAGAAACTTTATTTCCTTGTTACGATGATTTTCCACTTCACTCTGAAATTCTTTGAACTTTTCAAATGTTTCAGACTTATGTTTCATTAAGTAGATATATCCATATCTGCTCAAATCATCTATGAAGGTGAGAAAATAACGATACCCGCCGCGAGCCTCAATATTCATCGGACCACTTACATAAGTATGTATGATTTCTAATAAATCTGTTGCTCGCTCCATTGTTTCAGAGAACGGCATTTTAGTCATCTTGCCCATGAGGCATGGTTCGCAAGTACCAAGTGATTCATAATCAAGTGATTCCAGAAGTCCATCAATATGGAGTTTCTTCATGCGCTTTACACCAATATGACCCAAATGGTAGTGCCACAAATAAGTTGCACTATCATTATCAACTCTGCATCTTTTGGCTTCAACATTATGAATATGTCTATCACTACTATCGAAATTTAACACAAATAGACCACTCTTCAAGGGTGCATGACCATAAAAGATATTATTCATATAAATAGAACAACCATTATTCTCGGATTTAAATGAATAACCGTCTCGCATCAAACAAGATCCATATATAATGTTCATGCTTAACGCTGGCACCAAATAACAATTATTCAGGTCTAAAACTAATCCCGAAGGTAGATGTAGAGGTAGCGTGCCGACGGCGATCACATCGACTTTGGAACCATTTCCCACGCGCATCGTCACCTTGTCCTTAGCCAGTCTTCGCTTAATCCCTAGTCCATGTTTTGCATTGCAAATATTAGCAACAGAACCAGTATCAAATACCCAGGTGCTACTGCGAGCTCTAGTAAGGTACATGATACATCTCCAACGCATCTATAATTTTTGATTGCTCCATGCTATTATATTATCTATTTTAGATGTGTAACATCCCAAATTTTCAATTTGGAATGGTATACATTAGATCATCATTGCATATCATATTTATTTGCATTTTGGTTGATCCTAGAAATTCTATGCAACTCAAGGACCCTCGGAGAGAGTTGGGGATTTCGTTATTTTGATATTTGAGTTTTCCCAAATTTTGAAAATAGGATCATTTGATTTTATTTATTTTATCTTCAATTATTTCTATTACCAAAATATGAGTGAGGGAATAAAATGACTTTCCCAAAATAAAGAAATATTGAGGATTTATTAATAAAATCAAATAAGATTTTATTTTGGTTTTATTTGCTATTTTATTTGAATTTAGGAAAAATGCGCGTTTTTCAAAATTGCATTTAGGCCCCAAATAAATGTTCATCCTGTGCGGCTTGATTTTAGAAGCCAGGGAAAATTTATTTCGGGATTTTTGGAGTCGGTTTAGTATTTTTTTTGTTTTTTTCTGAGCGTAATTATTTTTAAAAAAATCCGAACCGACCTTGGGCCGTGTCCGGCAAGGACTCCGCCTGGTCGGGGGCTTTATATAGTGCGCCACCCGGGCTGCCTCAGCCCAAACCCTAGCCGCCCGCACCACCTGCTGCCGCCGCCGCCGCCTGCGCCGCCGCCCCGCCGCCGACGAGGTCGTACCGCCGCCGCCTGCCGGTTTTTTTAGAAAACCGTTGTTTTTCACCGGTGTTATCGGTTTTTTTTTAGATTCGTCTTTTTAGATAGATCGGTTTTTTTCTCGGTTTAGTTAATTAGAGAGCGTTCGCTCGTTCGTTCGTTTTAATGAACGCATTCATCATTTAGTTTAACTGTTCGTTCGTTAATCTGCTCGTCATTTTCTTTTTCTCGGATTAAATCTGTGATTTTTCTGATCGCGGTTTCTGATCTGATTTTCGTTTTAGTTTAACTTTTCGCTCGTTTATCGGAATCAGGGGATTCAAGCGCCTGGAGTTTCATCTCCAAACCCTCTTTCCGTTTAACCAACTCAAACAAGTTTTTGCCTCTGTAAAATTTGACCTAGATCCAAAATAGTAAATGAAGCTCGTTTCTTTTGCCGTTTGTCTTTCGTTGCTTCGTTCGATTTGATTCTTTTTGCCAACCAGAGTTCTTAAGTTGAACTTTCTGGTTAGATCTCTTATTTGAGTTTTACCTATGCATGAGTTGAGTACTTATTATATGCTTGTTTGTTTGCGATAGAGTACCCGGAGTGCGCCGTTTCCTACTTCGAATCGCTAGGTTTTGTGGATCATCAGCAAGGCAAGTAGCACTTTGATCATACTTCCTATACCCAGTTTTTATTGCATTAGAACAATCCTCACACATTGCATGATTAGGATCTAATTCAATTGTGGTTTGGGAAGTAGATGAGGTAGTACCTATTACCTGTTATTTCTCAAACCTTTGGGAGTTACTTCTACGTTTGCTTATTATGCCATGCTATGCTAGTAGACGTGGATTGGGTGAGTGAAATCCATGACAGATGTGAGTTTGTTAAATTAATGGTTTATCTAAGGTGGCAACTTAAATACACATCTGGGTGGATTGAGGCACCTGGGTATTCCAGCGATTGCCTGTTTTCTTTTGGACCGCCACCTAGGCTCAAAGGGATCATGAGATTATTCAAACTAGAAACTTTCGTGTGCAGCCACAAGCTACTATGGGCTCTAGCATAGTTGACTAACTTGTGCGAACTCTTACAGTAGTAGACTAGCAGATGTAGGGGAAAGTAGGTGTAACGGTCTACCCGTTGCTAAGGTGTGAGCGCTTCTGAAATACTATGTCTCGCTCATCCATTTCTCAAACACCATGTAGTGCGATAATCCCAACGGAGGAGATCGGGTCTTGTGGGGAAAAGTGTGCAAACCTCTGCATAGTGTATAAACAAATCATGGTTAGCCGTGTCCCCGGTTATGGACATCTTGAGTATCTAGTACTTGGATTATCATGTGAATCTCATCATGTTACTCTAAATAATTTTGTTGGGTTTTAATGATGATGCTTAATTGGGATTGAGAGGGTGTCTACACTCTCAATGTTTAGCAACCACCATGATAGTTAAATAAAATGTATTCCTTTGCAGTAGGGAAAAATTGGCTTTACGCAAAACTGTAACCATAGAGCTTTACACCAGCCAAATATGCATGTAGTATAGTCTTATTGTTTCATTGCTCTCTATGTGTTACATTGCCAGCATATTCCATGTGTTGACCCATTTCGGGCTGCAATGTTCATGTTGCAGACTTTTCAGACGACGAGTAAGGTGCTTTTAGGTCGTGGTTCTATACTCTGTGATGTCGTTGGAGTTGATGGACTCACTTATCTTCCAAGCCTTCCGATGTTATCGTTATTAGATGGCCTTAAGCCATATTTAATGTAATAAGTTCTCTTTTGAAACACTCGATGTAATAAGTGTGTGATTGCTACTCTGTTATAAATCCTTCAAGTACTATGTGGTGTCAGCATTACTGATCCAGGGATGACACCGGAGCATAGAGATTGGACCGTTTGAGGTCTGGTCGCTACAAGATGGTATCAGAGCACACGCTGACTGTAGGACATGACCACTAAGCTAAAGCCCTAGATCTCTACTCACTCTTCTCATTCTGACTCCTCATCTTTTCTCTCTTTTAGGATGGCGGATGCAAGGAACAAGTTCACACAACCGGATGAAGATACACCCTTTGGATGTCACTTGAAGGAAGTCACTAGATATCTGAACATAGGAGTACCAAGCTTCACCGGAACCTACAACAACACTTTATCGGAAGAGGAGCGCTGGATGATTCAAGTTCAAGTTCCAGGAAGGACGTTCATGCCAGTCACTGAGCCCATAGAGTTTTCCTTTGATGCACCAACCCGGAGTCTAGGAAAGAGCATGGCAGCTCACATCGCCATGGGACGCATTGGAGAAGTTTACCGCAATGATCTCAAGGATACTATCTACCAGATTTGTGGGCACCGAGATGAGCACTGGGAGATGATCAGCACCAGGAAGGACAGATCAATTGCAGCTTTTATCCAGGAGTTAAACCAGCACATTCGACGTCAGGAGAACCAGATGTGCGCAGACATGATAGATCTGAAGAAGGCGAGGACAAGAATCACGGAACTGGAGGAAGAACTCAAGGCTACATGTGAAGATTATGAAGAGGAAATCGAAGTATTAGTGGATAAGAATGCCGACCTAACAATGAAGCTAGCAATATTCATGGGAAGCCCTACACCAGTAGAAGAAGGTGAAGAACCCAAGGAGATTCGCCCAGAAGACTACATCATCATCGACGACACCGACTCGGATCCAGATGATAGCGATGATGACTATGTTGATGAAGCAGGAGCAGATATCATGGAGTCTGCAACTGAAGAATATTTCTAGTAGACCACCCCATTAGTAGTAATAGTCCACCATGTAAATATAGTAGTCCGAGCACTTTTGCGATAGTTAGATCGATTGTATGCCCTTGTTTGATTGAATGAAGTGAATTGTTTGCTTTTGCCTCATGTGCATATGGGTAGTGTTTTCTCTCTAGACCCCTCTCTATTCTTAAATCTCATCTTTTCTAAACCCTCAGATGCCTCCGAGACGTGACCCCGGATTTACCTTCCCACCGGAGCTCACTCAGTTGATCCAGCTGCAGAACACGTTGATGCAGTTGCTAGTCCGGAATCAGAATCAGGGGAACAACAACAACAACCCACCACCACCACCACATGTTGATCACTTAGCCTGTTTTCTTAGGCTGAATCCACCGGTGTTTTCTAGTAGCACCGAGCCTATAGTAGCAGATGATTGGCTCCGCAAGACAGCAAGGGAATTGACCACGGCAGGATGCACAGATGCGGAAAAGGTGAAGTTTACCACACATCAGCTTGAAGGACCCGCATCATCATGGTGGGAGAATTTCACCGCCACTTTCCCTATCGATACTATCACATGGGACCAGTTTCAGCAGGCTTTCCGTACTACCCATGTTTCAGCAGGAGCTATGGCCATGAAGAAGCATGAGTTTCGCAACTTGCGCCAAGGAGGACGGACAGTTGGCCAGTATGTGGAGGACTTTAGTAAGCTAGCACGTTAAGCCCCAGATGACGTTGCTACGGATGCAGCTAAGCAGGAGAAGCTTCTGGAAGGACTGAATGACGAGTTGAGCATGCAGTTGATGGTAGCAACCTTCAACAACTACCAGGAGTTGGTAGATCGTGCTCTTATAATTGAAGGGAAGCAGCAGCAGATTGAGAATCGCAAGAGGATGTATGGACAAGGGAAGTACAATTCAGGAGCTCAGCAGAAGCCACGTTTTACCCCTAGACCGGGAGGACATTTTCAGCATACCCATGGAGGAGGTAGCTCCCACAATCATAATGGCCCCAAGAATGGTAATGGGAATGGAGGAAGCAACGGCCAGAACCGTACCAACCCATCAACCCTAGCCAAAAGAGACATGAGCCAAGTCACTTGCTTTAACTACCAGAAGACCGGACATTATGCTAATGAATGTCCCGAATCTCAGAATGGAAATGGTAATGGAAGCTCTGGGAAGAAGCCGAACCCTTTCAATAGGGGACAGGTGAACCACGTTAACATGGAGGAGGTTGAAGAGCAGCCAGATGCAGTAATCGGTAAGTTTTTGGTTAAGTCATTTACTGCAATCGTTCTTTTTGATACTGGTGCATCGCATTCATACATATCAAGGGGATTTGTGGATAAGTATAACCTGCCCACCAAAGTTCTTAGAACACCTATGTTAGTAAGCTCACCAGGAGCGGAGTATAGGGCTAGTAAGGGATGTTTTCAAGTGCCATTGAGTATAGGTAGGCATGTGTTTCCCTCGGATTTAAACATTTTGGAATCACAAGGTTTGGATGTAATTCTGGGTATGGATTGGCTATCGATGTATGGAGGAAACATCGGTTGCATCAGTAAGACAATTTTGCTTACCACCCCAGAAGGGAGAAGGATCAAGTATATATCCCGACATGTGCCTAAAAGGACTCAAGTAAATTCGTTAACAGGAGTTGTGCAGGAGGAAGTACCAGTAGTGAAGGATTTCCCTGATGTATTTCTAGAGGAGTTGCCAAGCATGCCACCGGATAGAGATATTGAGTTTTTGATTGAGCCTTTGCCAGGCACAGGACCAATATCTAAGAGACCATATAGGATGCCCGCAAAGGATTTGGAGGAGATTAAGAAGCAGATTAAGGAGTTACTGGATAAAGGTTATATCCGCCCAAGTTCTTTGCCTTGGGGATCGCCAGTACTTCTAGTGGAGAAGAAGGATGGATCGTTAAGGATGGTTGTTGATTATCGAGGATTGAATGAAGTAACCATCAAGAACAAGTACCCACTACCGATGATCAATGATCTGTTTGATCGATTGCAAGGAGCTAAGGTATTTTCCAAGATCGATCTGCGATCAGGATACCATCAGTTGAAGATTCGAGAATAGGATATACCTAAGACGGCTTTTACCAGCAGGTATGGACTATATGAGTATACGATCATGACGTTTGGACTGACTAACGCCCCTGCATATTTTATGAACATGATGAACAAGGTGTTTATGGAGTTTTTGGATAAGTTCGTCGTAGTGTTCATTGATGATATCCTGGTTTACTCGAAAAATGAAGAGGAGCATAAGGAGCATTTGCGTTTGGTACTTGGTAAGCTCAGAGAACAACGGTTATATGCCAAGTTTAGCAAATGTGAGTTTTTGTTGAAGGAAGTTGGATTTCTCGGACACGTTATATCCGGAGAAGGTATAGCAGTAGATCCCACCAAGGTTGACACTGTGACAAATTGGGATCGCCAACAACAGTTGGAGAGATCTGGAGTTTTCTTAGACTTGCAGGATACTACCAAAGATTCATTGAAAATTTCTCGAAGATTGCGAAGCCTATGACGGAGTTGTTGAAGAAGGATACCAAGTTCATATGGACCGAGGAATGTGAGGCCAGTTTCCAAGAGTTGAAGAAACGTTTGATTACATCACCAGTGTTGATTTTGCCAGATCAGACTAAGGATTATGAGGTGTATTGCGATGCTTCACATCGAGGACTTGGAGCAGTGCTTATGCAGGAAGGAAGAGTTGTTTCATATGCCTCACGACAGCTAAAGCCTCATGAGTTAATTTATGCCACCCATGATTTGGAATTAGCAGCCGTAGTGCATGCGTTGAAGACTTGGAGACATTTTCTCATTGGAAACCATTGTGAGGTGTACACGGATCACAAGAGTTTGAAGTATATTTTCACGCAGAAGGAGTTATATATCAGGCAAAGGAGATGATTGGAGCTCATCAAGGATTATGATATGAGATTGCATTATCACCCCGGAAAGGCTAACGTAGTAGCCGATGCGCTGAGCCGTAAAAGACATGTCAAAACCCTAATGACGGGAGATTTACCAAGGGAGTTAGCCGAAAATCTTCGTGAGCTATATTTGGAGATAGTCCCGAGAGGCTATGTAGCAGCATTGGAGATTCAGTCTACTTTGATGAATAAGATCAGAGAAGCCCAGAAGACTGACAAGGAGATTGCTTCTATTAAGGAGAAAATGAGCAAAGGAAAAGCTAAAGGATTTCGTGAGGATGAGCACGATACCTTATGGTTTGAAGACCGTGTTTATGTGCCCAACGACCCAGAAATCAGGAAGTTGATTCTGCAAGAGGCCCATGAGTCACCATATTCGATTCACCCAGGAAATACCAAGATGTATTTGGATTTGATGTATACTTTTTGGTGGACCGGAATGAAGAAGGATATTGCGGAGTATGTAGCAGTTTGTGATGTATGTCAGAGAGTAAAGGCAAAGCATCAGAAGCCAGCGGGATTGCTACAGCCATTGCCGATACCCGAATGGAAGTGGGATAGGTTAGGCATGGATTTTATTACAGGATTGCCCAGAACTCGTTCAGGCTATGACTCGATTTGGGTTGTAGTCGATCTTTTGACAAAGGTAGCTCATTTCATTCCAGTGAATACTACTTATACTAGTGCCAAGTTGGCAAAGATATACATGACCAGGATCGTATGTCTGCATGGAGTTCCAAGGAGCATTGTATCAGATAGAGGAAACCAATTTACCTCAAATTTGTGGAATCAGTTGCATGAAACTTTGGGTACCAGGCTAGAGTTCAGTACAGCTTTCCATCCGCAGACAGATGGACAAACCGAGAGAGTCAATCGGATTTTGGAGGATATGCTAAGAGCTTGTGCGCTAGATTATGGATCTAGTTGGGACGAGATTTGCCATACGTGGAGTTCTCTTATAACAACAGTTATCAATCCAGTTTGAAGATGCCCCCTTTCGAAGCCTTGTACGGAAGGAGGTGCAGGACCCCATTGTCGTGGGATGAAGTTGGAGACCGCCAGTTGTTTGGACTAGATTTGATTAAAGAGTCTGAAGAGAAGGTGAAATTGATTCGCGATAGGCTCAAGGTAGCCCAGTCCAGGCAGAAGAGCTACGCAGATTCTAAACGCAATGAGACAGTTTGCAAAGTCGAAGACCAAGTTTATCTTCGAGTATCTCCACTTCGAGGAGTTAAGCGCTTTGGAGTTAAGGGAAAGTTAGCGCCACGTTTTGTAGGACCATACAAGGTTTTAGAGCGTATGGGAGAAGTAGCCTATAAGTTGGAATTGCCCGAAGGATTGTCAGGAGTTCACGATGTATTACACGTTTCCCAGTTGAAGAAGTGCCACACAGAGATGGCTGATATACCGCTGAGAGATACAGTGCCGCTGGAAGCGATTCAGTTGGACAGTGATTTGACTTGTGAGGAGAAACCAGTCAAGATTCTTGAGTATGCCAGCCGAGTCACCCACAGCAAGGTTATCAAGTTTTGCAAAGTTCAGTGGAGCCACCACACGAAGGATGAAGCTACCTGGGAGCGAGAGGAAGATCTGCTGAAGGACCACCCTCACCTATTTTCTAGCCAATCCGAATCTTGAGGGCGAGATTCATATTAAGGGGGGTAGGTTTGTAACATCCCAAATTTTCAATTTGGAATGTTATACATTAGATCATCATTGCATATCATATTTATTTGCATTTTGGTTGATCCTAGAAATTCTACGCAACTCAAGGACCCTCGGAGAGAGTTGGGGATTTCGTTATTTTCATATTTGAGTTTTCTCAAATTTTGAAAACAGGATCATTTGATTTTATTTATTTTATCTTCAATTATTTCTATTACAAAAATATGAGAGTGGGAATAAAATGACTTTCCCAAAATAAAGAAATATTAAGGATTTATTAATAAAATCAAATAAGATTTTATTTTTGTTTTATTTGCTATTTTATTTGAAATTAGGAAAAAATGTGTGTTTTCCAAAATTGCATTTAGGCCCCAAATAAATGTTCATCCTGTGCAGCTTGATTTTAGAAGCTGGGGAAAATATATTTCGGGATTTTTGGTGTCTGTTTAGTATTTATTTTTCTTTTTTCTGAGCGTAATTATTAAAAAAATCCGAACCGAGCTTGGGCCGTGTCCGGCCAGGACTCAGCCTGGCCGGGGGCTTTATATAGCGTGCCACCCGGGCCGCCTCAGCCCAAAGCCGCCGCCGCCCAAACCCTAGCCGCCCGCGCCGCCTGCTGCCGCCGCCGCCGTCGGAGCCCCGCCGCCGCCCGCCGTTTTTTTAGAAACCGTTGGTTTTCACTGTTTTTTTTCAGTTTCTTTTAGATTCATTTTTTTAGATAGATCGGTTTTTTTCTTGGTTTAGTTAATTAGCGAGCGTTCGCTCGTTCGTTCGTTTTAACAAACGCGTTCATCGTTTAGATCCAGATAATGAACGTTCGTTCGTTAATCTGTTCGTCGTTTTCTTTTTCTCGGATTAAATCCGCGATTTTTCTAATCGTGATTTCTGATCTGATTTTCATTTTAGTTTAACTTTTTGCTCATTTATTGGAATCAGGCGATTCAAGCGCCTGGAGTTTCATCTCGAAACCCTCTTTCTGTTTAACCAACTCAAACAAGTTTTTGCCTCTGTAAAATTTGACCTAGATCCATAATAGTAAACAAAGCTTGTTTCTTTTGCCATTTGTCTTTCGTTGCTTTGTTCGATTTGATTCTTTTTGCCAACCGGAGTTCTTAAGTTGAACTTTCTGGTTAGATCACTTATTTGAGTTTTGCATGTGCATTAGTTGAGTACTTATTGTATGCTTGTTTGTTTGTGATAGAGTACCCGGAGTGTGCCGCTTGCTACTTCGAATCGCTAGGTTTTGCGGATCATCAGCAAGGCAAGTAACACTTTGATCATACTTCCTATTACCCAGTTTTTATTGCATTAGAACAATCCTCACACATTGCATGATTAGGATCTAATTAAATTGTGGGTTTGGGAAGTAGATGAGGTAGTACCTATTACCTGTTATTTATCAAACCTTTGGGAGTTACTTCTACGTTTTCTTATTATGCCATGCTATGCTAGTAGACGTGGATTGGGTGAGTGAAATCCATGATAGATGTGAGTTTGTTAAATTAATGGTTTATCTAAGGTGGCAACTTAAATACACATCTGGGTGGATTGAGGCTCCTGGGTATTCCAGCGATTGCCTGTTTTTCTTTTGGACCACCACCCAGGCTCAAAGGGATCATGAGATTATTCAAACTAGAAACTTCCGTGTGCAGCCACAAGCTACTATGGGCTCTAGCATAGTTGACTAAGTTGTGCGAACTCTTATAGTGGTAGACTAGCAGATGTAGGGGAAAGTAGGTGTAACGGTCTACCCGTTCGTAAGGTGTGAGCACTTCTGAAAGACTATGTCTCGGTCATCCGTTTCTCAAACACCATGTAGTACGAGAATCCCAACGGAGGAGATCGGGTCTTGATGGGAAAAGTGCACAAACCTCTGCAGAGTGTATAAAGTAATCATGGTTAGCCGTGTCCCCGGTTATGGACATCTTGAGTATCTAGTACTTGGATTATCATGTGAATCTCATCATGTTACTCTAAATAATTTTGTTGGGTTTTAATGATGATGCTTAATTGGGATTGAGAGGGTGTCTACACTCTCAATGTTTAACAAGCACCATGATAGTTAAATAAAATGTATTCCTGCAGTAGGGAAAAATTGGCTTTATGCAAAACTCTAACCATAGAGCTTTCCACTAGTCAAATATGCATGGAGTATAGTCTTATTCTTTCATTGCTCTCTATGTGTTACATTGCCAGCATATTCCATGTGCTGACCCGTTTCGGGCTGCAACGTTCATGTTGCAGACTTTTCAGACGACGGGTAAGGTGCTTTCAGGTCGTGGTTCTATACTCAGTGATGCCGTTGGTGTTGATGGACTCACTTATCTTCCAAGCCTCCTGCTGTTATCGTTAGTAGATGGCCTTAAGCCATATTTATTGTAATAAGTTCTCTTTTGACACACTCGATGTAATAAGTGTGTGATTTCTACTCTGTTATAAATCCTTCAAGTACTGTGTGATGTCAGCATTACTGATCCAGGGATGACACCGGAGCACAAAGATTGGACCGTTTGAGGTCTGGTCACTATAGGATGTTAATGGGCTTTATTCTACACTTTTGTATCATTTTTGGGACTAACCTACTAACCGGAGGCCCAACTCAAATTGTTGTTGTTTTTCCTATATTAGGGTTTCGAAGAAAAGGAATATCAAATGGAGTCCAAACGGAATGAAACCTTCGGGAACGTGATTTTCTCAACAATCGTGATCCAGGAGACTAGGAGTGGGCGTTAAGAAATGATCGAGGAGGGCACGAGGCAAGGGGTGCACCTACCCCCCTGGGCATGCCCTCCACCCTCGTGGGCCCCTTGATGCTCCACCGACGTACTTCTTCCTCCTATATACATCCACGTATCCCCCAAACATCCAGGAGCACCACGAAAACCTAATTCCACTGCCGCAACCTTGTGTACCCGAGAGATCCCATCTCGAGGCCTTTTCCGGAGCTCCGCCGGAGGGGGCATTGATCACGGAGGGCCTCTACATCAACTCCATGGCCTCTCCGGTGATGTGTGAGTAGTTTACTTCAGACCTACGGGTCCATAGTTATTAGCTAGATGGCTTCTTCTCTCTCTTTGGATCTCAATACAAAGTTCTCCTCAATCTTCTTGAAGATCTATTCAATGTAATCTTGTTTTGCGGTGTGTTTATCGAGGTTTGTTGAATTGTGGGTTTATGATCAGGTTTATCTATGAACAATATTTGAATCTCCTCTGAATTCTTTTATGTATGATTGGTTTATCCTTGCAAGTC
This sequence comes from Triticum aestivum, assembly GCF_018294505.1. Lineage (NCBI taxonomy): Eukaryota > Viridiplantae > Streptophyta > Magnoliopsida > Poales > Poaceae > Triticum > Triticum aestivum. Next base: position 87,393,004 of record NC_057809.1, read on the forward strand.
TCTTCGAATTATCAGTTTGGTTTGGCCTACTAGATTGATCTTTCTTGCAATGGGAGAAGTGCTTAGCTTTGGGTTCAATCTTGCTGTGTCCTTTCCCAGTGACAGCAGGGGCAGCAAGGCACGTATTTTATTGTTGCCATCGAGGATAAAAGATGGGGTTTATATCATATTGCATGAGTTTATCCCTCTACATCATGTCATCTTACTTAAAGCATTACTTTGTTCTTATGAACTTAATACTCTAGATGCATGCTGGATAGCGGTCGATGTGTGGAGTAATAGTAGTAGATGAAGAATCGTTTCGGTCTACCTGTCGCGGACGTGATGCCTATATACATGATCATACCTAGATACTCTCATAACTATGCTCAATTCTAGCAATTTCTCTATAGTAATTCGTTTACCCACCGTAATACTTATGCTCTTGGGAGAAGCCACTAGTGAAACCTATGGCCCCCGGGTCTATCTTCCATCATATTAATCTTCCAACACTTAGTTATTTCCTTTGTCGTTTATTTTACTTTGCATCTTTATTTCTCTTTATCATAAAAATACCAAAAATATTATCTTATCATATATATCAGATCTCACTCTCGTAAGTGACCGTGAAGGGATTGACAACCCCTTTATCGCGTTGGTTGCGAGGTTCTTATTTGTTTGTGTACGTGCGTGGGACTCGAGCGTGATCTCCTACTGGATTGATACCTTGGTTCTCAAAAACTAAGGGAAATACTTACGCTACTTTGCTGCATCACCCTTTCCTCTTCAAGGGAAAACCAACGCAATGCTCAAGAGGTAGCAATTAGGATTTCTGGCGCCGTTTCCGGGGAGATTCGCGCCAAGTCAAGTAAAGATTTGACTCCTAACAATGAGTCGTTTTTGGCACCGTTGCCGGAGTCTACGCACAAGTCAAGACATACCAAGTACCCATCACAAACTCTTATCCCTCGCATTACATTATTTGCTATTTGCCTCTCGTTTTCCTCTCCCCCACTTCACCCTTGCCATTTTATTCGCCCTATTTTTCTTTTGCCTTCTCTTTTCGTTCCCCTCCTCTTTTCCAGTTTTCCTATTTTGCTTCTTCGGTTGTTTGCTTGTGTGTTGGATTGCTTGCTTGTCACGACTCACGATGGCTCAAGATAATACTAAATTGTGTGACTTTACCAATACCAACAACAATGATTTTCTTAGCACTCCAATTGCTCCTCTTACCGATGCTGAATCTTGTGAAATTAATGCTGCTTTTTTGAATCCTTGGAAATATCAATTCGCCGGCCTTCCTAGTGAAGATGCCGCTACCCATCTAAATAGCTTTGTTGATTTGTGTGATATGCAAAAGAAGAATGATGTGGATAATGATATTGTTAAACTTAAGCTATTTCCATTTTTGCTTAGAGATCGTGCTAAAGTTTGGTTTTCGTCTTTGCCTAAAAATAGTATTGATTCATGGAATAAGTGCAAAGATGCTTTTATCTCTCAGTATTTTCCTCTCGCTAAAATCATCTCTCTTAGAAATAATATTATGAATTTTAAGCACCTTGATCATGAACATGTTGCACAATCTTGGGAGAGGATGAAATTAATGATACGTAATTGCCCTACACATGGTTTGAATGCTTGGATGATTATACATAATTTTTATGCCGGATTGAATTTTGCCTCTAGAAATCTTTTAGATTCGGCCGCAGGAGACACTTTTATGGAAATCACTTTAGGAGAAGCTACTAAACTCCTAGATAATATTATGTTTAATTATTCTCAATGGCACACCAAAAGATCTACTAGTAAAAAAGTGCATGCGATAGAAGAAATTAATGTTTTGAGTGGAAAGATGGATGAACTTATGAAATTGTTTCCTAATAACAGTGCTCCTACTGATCCTAATGATATGCCTTTGTCTACTTTGATTGAGAATAATAATGAAGCTATGGATGTGAATTTTGTTGGTAGGAACAATTTTGGTAACAACGCGTATAGAGGTAATTTTAATTCTAGGCCATTTCCTAGTAATTCCTCTAATAATTATGGTAATTCCTACAACAATTCTTATGGAAATTTAATAAGATGCCCTCTGAATTTCAGACTAGTGTTAAGGAGTTTATGAATTCGCAAAAGAATTTCAATGCTTTGCTTGAAGAAAAATTGCTTAAAGTTGATGAATTGGCTAGGAACGTTGATAGAATTTCTCTTGATGTTGATTCTTTGAAACTTAGATCCATTCCACCTAAGCATGATATCAATGAGTCTCTCAAAGCCATGAGAATTTCCATTAATGAGTGCAAAGAAAGAACCGCTAGGATGCGTGCTAAGAAAGATTGCTTTGTGAATGCGTGTTCTTCTAGTTTCTATGAAAATAAAGATGAAGATCTAAAAGTTATTGATGTGTCTCCTATTAAATCTTTGTTTTTCAATATGAATCTTGATAATGATGGGACTGAATATTAGCCACCTTTACCTAGAAGGTGTTCCAAAAATTCGGAGTTGTTAGATCTTGATGCAAAAATTGATAAAAGTGGGATTGAAGAGGTCAGAACTTTAAATAGCAATGAACCCACTATCTTGGATTTCAAGGAATTTAGTCATAATAATTGCTCTTTGATATATTGTATTTCCTTGTTGCAATCCGTCCTAAATTCTCATCATGCTTATAGTCAAAATAAAGCTTTTACTAAACATATCGTTGATGCTTTGATGCAATCTTATGAAGAAAAACTTGACTTGGAAGTTTCTATCCCTAGAAAACTTTATGATGAGTGGGAACCTACAATAAAAATAAAAATTAAAGATCATGAGTGTTATGCTTTGTGTGCTTTGGGTGCTAGTGTTTCCACGATTCCGAAAACTTTATGTGATTTGCTAGGTTTCAGTGATTTTGATGATTGTTCTTTAAACGTGCACCTTGCGGATTCCACTACTATAAAACCTATGGGAAGAATTAATGATGTTCTTGTTGTTGCAAATAGTAACTATGTGGCCGTAGATTTCATTGTTCTTTATATAGATTGCAATCCTTCATGTCCTATTATTCTTGGTAGACCTTTCCTTAGAACGATTGGTGCAATTATTGATATGAAGGAAGGGAATATCAAATTCCAATTTCCATTAAAGAAAGGCATGGAACACTTCCCTAGAAAGGAAGTAAAATTAGCATATGAATCTATTATGAGAGCCACTTATGGATTGCCAACCAAAGATGGCAATACCTAGATCTATCTTCGCTTTTATGCCTAGTTAGGGGCGTTAAACGATAGCGCTTGTTGGGAGGCAACCCAATTTTATTTTTATTCCTTGCTTCTTGCTCCTGTTTAGTAATAAATAATTTATCTAGCCTCTGTTTTGGTTGTGTTTTTTGTGTTTAATTAGTGTTTGCGTCAAGTAGAACTGTTGGGAAAACTTGGGGAAGTCTTTTTGATCTTGCTGTAAAAACAGAAACTTTAGCGCTCACGAGAATTTCTGCCATTTTTATTTGGAAAGTGATATTTAGTTAATTATTTTTAATATGATTAATAGATAAATTCCTCACGTCCAGCAATTTATTTTAGAATTTTTGGGGTTCTAGAAGTTGCGTTAGCTACAAATTACTACAGACTATTCTGTTTTTGACAGATTCTGTTTTCCTTGTGTTGTTTGCTTATTTTGATGAATCTATGGCTAGTAAAAGAGTTTATAAACCATAGAGAAGTTGGAATAAAGTAGGTTTAACACCAATATAAATAAATAATGAGTTCATTACAGTGCCTTGAAGTGGTGTTTTGTTTTCTTTCGCTAACAGAGCTCACGAGATTTTCTATTTTGAGTTTTGTGTTGTGAAGTTTTCAAGTTTTGGGTAAAGATTTGATGGATTATGGAACAAAGAGTGGAAAGAGCCTAATATTGGGGATGCCCATGGCACCCCAAGGTAAAATTCAAGGACACCAAAAATCCTAAGCTTGGGGATGCCCCGGAAGGCATCCCCTCTTTCGTCTTCGTCCATCGGTAACTTTACTTGGAGCTATATTTTTATTCACCACATGATATGTGTTTTTCTTGGAGCGTCTTGTATGATTTGAGTCTTTGCTTTTTAATTTACCACAATCATCCTTGCTGTACACACCTTTTGATACACACTCACATGATTTGAAATTTATTAGAATACTCTATGTCCTTCACTTATATCTTTTGAGCTATGTACTTTTTGCTCTATTGCTTCACTTATATCTTTTAGAGCACGGTGGTTGATTTGTTTTATAGAAACTATTGATCTCTCATGCTTCACTTGTATTATTTTGAGAGTCCTTTAGAACAACATGGAAATTTGCTTTAATATAAAAACTTTCATAGAAGTGCATTGAATACTATGAGAAGTTTGATACTTGATAATTGTTTTGAGATATGGAGATGGTGATATTAGAGTCATGCTAGTTGAGTAGTTGTGAATTTGAGAAATACTTGTGTTGAAGTTTGTGATTCCCGTAGCATGCACGTATGGTGAACCGTTATGTGATGAAGTCGGAGCATGATTTATTTATTGATTGTCTTCCTTATGAGTGGCGGTCGGGGACGAGTGATGGTCTTTTCCTACCAATCTATCCCCCTAGGAGCATGTGCGTAATACTTTGTTTCGATAACTAATAGATTTTTTCAATAAGTATGTGAGTTCTTTATGACTAATGTTGAGTCCATCGATTATACGCACTCTCACCCTTCCACCATTGCTAGCCTCTCTAGTATCGCGCAACTTTTGCCGGTACCTTAAACCCACCATATACCTTCCTCAAAACAGCCACCATACCTACCTATTATGGAATTTCCATAGCCATTCCTAGATATATTTCCATGCAACTTTCCACCGTTCCTTTATTATGACACGCTTCATCATTGTCATATTGCTTGCATGATCATGTAGTTGACATCGTATTTGTGGCAAAGCCACCATTCATAATTCTTCATACATGTCACTCATGCATCATTGCACATCCCGGTACACCGCCGGAGGCATTCACATAGAGTCATATTTTTGTTCTAAGTATTGAGTTGTAAGTAAATAAAGTGTGATGATCATCATTATTAGAGCATTTTCCCAAGTGAGGAAAGGATGATGGAGACTATGATTCCCCCACAAGTCGGGATGAGACTCCAGATGAAAAAAAAGAGAGGCCAAAAAAAATAAGGCTCAAATAAAAAAATGAGAGAAAAAGAGAGAATGGACAATGCTACTATCATTTTTCCACACTTGTGCTTCAAAGTAGCACCATGATCTTCATGATAGAGAGGCTCCTATGATATCACTTTCATATACTAGTGGGAATTTTTCATTATAGAACTTGGCTTGTATATTCCAATGATGGGCTTCCTCAAAATGCCCTAGGTCTTCATGAGCAAGCAAGTTGGATGCACACCCACTTAGTTTCTTTTGTTGAGATTTCATATACTTATAGCTCTAGTGCATCCGTTGCATGGCAATCCCTACTCACTCACATTGATATCTATTGATGGCCATCTCCATAGCCCGTTGATACGCCTAGTTGATGTGAGACTATCTTCTCCTTTTTTGTCTTCTCCACAACCACCATTCTATTCCACATATAGTGCTATATCCATGGCTCATGCTCATATATTGCATGAAGATTGAAAAAGTTAGAGAACATCAAAAGTATGAAACAATTGCTTGGCTTGTCATCGAGGTTGTGCATGATTTAAATATTCTATGTGGTGAAGATAGAGCATAGACAGACTATATGATTTTGTAGGGATAACTTTCTTTGGCCATGTTATTTTGAGAAGACATGATTTCTTAGTTAGTATGCTTGAAGTATTATTATATCTATGTCAATATTACACTTTTATCTTGAATCTTTCGGATCTGAACATTCATGCCACAATAAAGAAAAATTACATTGAGAAATATATTAGAAAGCATTCCACATCAAAAATTCTTCTTTTCTCATTTACCTGCTCGAGGACGAGCAGGAATTAAGCTTGGGGATGCTTGATACATCTCCAACGTATCTATAATTTTTTATTGCTCCATGCTATTATATTATCTATTTTGGATGTTAATGGGCTTTATTTTACACTTTTATATCATTTTTGGGACTAACCTACTAACCGGAGGCCCAGCCCAAATTGTTGTTTTTTTGCCTATTTTAGGGTTTCGAAGAAAACGAATATCAAACGGAGTCCAAACGGAATGAAACCTTCGGGAACGTGATTTTCTCAACAAACATGATCCAGGAGACTTGGAGTGGGCGTCAAGAAATGATCGAGGAGAACACGAGGTAGGGGCGCGCCTACCCCCCTGGTCACGCCCTCCACCCTCGCGGGCCCCTCGATGCTCCACTGACGTACTTCTTCCTCCTATATATATCCACGTATCCCCCAAACATCCAGGAGCACCACGAAAACCTAGTTCCACCGCTGCAACCTTCTGTACCCGAGAGATCCCATCTCGAGGCCTTTTCCGGAGCTCCGCCGGAGGGGGCATTGATCATGGAGGGCCTCTACATCAACTCCATGGCCTCTCCAGTGATGTGTGATAGTTTACTTCAGACCTACGGGTCCATAGTTATTAGCTAGATGGCTTCTTCTCTCTCTTTGGATCTCAATACAAAGCTCTCCTCAATCTTCTAGGAGATCTATTCGATGTAATCTTCTTTTGCGGTGTGTTTGTCGAGATCCGATGAATTATGGGTTTATGATCAAGTTTATCTATGAACAATATTTGAATCTCCTCTGAATTCTTTTATGTATGATTGGTTTATCTTTGAAAGTCTCTTTGAATTATCAGTTTGGTTTGGCCGACTAGATTGATCTTTCTTGCAATGGGAGAAGTGCTTAGCTTTGGGTTCAATCTTGCGGTGTCCTTTCCCAGTGACAGCAGGGGCAGCAAGGCACATATTGTATTGTTTCCATCGAGGATAAAAAGATGGGGTTTATATCATATTGCATGAGTTTATCCCTCTACATCATGTCATCTTACTTAAAGCATTACTCTATTCTTATGAACTTAATACTCTAGATGCATGCTGGATAGCGGTCGATGTGTGGAGTAATAATAGTAGATGAAGAATCGTTTCGGTCTACATGTTGCGGACGTGATGCATATATACATGATCATACCAAGATATTCTCATAACTATGCTCAATTCTATCAATTGCTTGACAGTAATTCGTTTACCCACCGTAATACTTATGCTCTTGAGAGAAGCCACTAGTGAAACCTATGGCCCCCGGGTCTATCTTCCATCATATTAATCTTCCAACACTTCGTTATTTCCTTTGTCGTTTATTTTACTTTGCATCTTTATTTCTCTTTATCATAAAAATACCAAAAATATTATCTTATCATATCTATCAGATCTCACTCTCATAAGTGACCGTGAAGGGATTGACAACCCCTTTATCCCGTTGGTTGCGAGGTTCTTACTTGTTTGTGTAGGTGCGTGGGACTCGAGCGTGATGTCCTACTGGATTGATACCTTGGTTCTCAAAAACTTAGGGAAATACTTACGCTACTTTGCTGCATCACCCTTTCCTCTTCAAGGGAAAACCAACGCAGTGCTCAAGAGGTAGCAGTACACATCAATAACATGCATATCACATATACCTTTGTTCAATTTGCCATCCTTCTTATCCGCCAAATACTTGGGGCAGTTCCGCTTCCAATGACCAGTCTGTTTGCAGTAGAAGCACTCAGTCTCAGGCTTAGGTCCAGACTTGGGTTTCTTCTCCTGAGAAGCAACTTGTTTGCCGTTCTTCTTGAAGTTCCTTTTCTTATTCCCTTTACCTTTTTTCTTGAAATTGGTGGTCTTGTTGACCATCAACACTTGATGCTCCTTCTTGATTTCTACCTCCGCAGCTTTTAGCATTGTGAAGAGCTCGGGAATCGTCTTATCCATCCCTTGCATATTATAGTTCATCACGAAGCTCTTGTAGCTTGGTGGCAGTGATTGAAGAACTCTGTCAATAACACTATCAATAGGAAGATTAACTCCCAGTTGAGTCAAGTGGTTATGGTACCCAGACATTCTGAGTATATGTTCACTGACAGAACTATTCTCCTCCATCTTGCAGCTGTAGAACTTATTGGAGACTTCATATCTCTCAATCCAGGCATTTGCTTGAAACATTAACTTCAACTCCTGGAATATCTCATATATATGCTCCATGACATTCAAAACATTGTTGAAGTCCCGGTTCTAAGCTGTAAAGCATGGCACACTGAACTATCGAGTAGTCATCAGCTTTACTCTGCCAGACATTCTTAACATCATCAGTAGCATCTGCAGCAGGCCTGGCACCTAGCAGTGCTTCCAGGATGTAATTCTTCTGTGCAACAATGAGGATAATCCTCAAGTTACGGACCCAGTCCGTGTAATTGCTACCATCATCTTTCAACTTTGCTTTCTCAAGGAACGCATTAAAATTCAACGGAACAACAGCATGGGCCATCTATCTACAATAACATAGACAAGCAAAAATACTATCAGGTACTAAGTTCATGATAAATTTAAGTTCAATTAATCATATTACTTAAGAACTCCCACTTAGATAGATATCCCTCTAATCATCTAAGTGATCACATGATCCATATCAACTAAACCATAACCGATCATCACATGAGATGGAGTAGTTTTCAATGGTGAACATCTCTATGTTGATCATATCTACTATATGATTCACGCTCGACCTTTCGGTCTTAGTGTTCCGAGGCCATATCTGTATATGCTAGGATCGTCAAGTTTAACCCGGGTATTCTGCATGTGCAAAACTGTCTTACACCCGTTGTAGATGAACATTGAGCTTATCACACCCGATCATCACGTGGTGTCTCGGAACGACGAACTTTGGCAATGTTGCATACTCAGGGAGAACACTTTTACCTTGAAATTTAGTGAGAGATCGTCTTATAATTCTACCGTCAAACAAAGCAAAATAAGATGCATAAAGGATAAACATCACATGCAATCAATATAAGTGATATGATATGGCCATCATCATCTTGTGCCTTTGATCTCCATCTCTAGAGCATCATCATGATCACCATCGTCACTGGCGCAACACCTTGATCTCCATCGTAGCATTGTTGTCGTCTCGCCATCTATTGCTTCTATGACTATCGCTACCGCTTAGTGATAAAGTAAAGCAATTACAGGGCGATTGCATTGCATACAATAAAGTGACAACCATATGGCTCTTGCCAGTTGTCGACAACTCCGTTACAAAACATGATCATCTCATACAATAAATATAGCATCATGTCTTGACCATATCACATCACAACATGCCCTGCAAAAACAAGTTAGACATCCTCTACTTTGTTGTTGCAAGTTTTACGTGGCTGCTACGGGCTGAGCAAGAACCGTTCTTACCTATGCATCAAAACCACAACGATAGTTCGTCAAGTTAGTGTTGTTTTAACCTTCACAAGGACCGGGCGTAGCCACACTCGGTTCAACTAAAGTTGGAGAAACTGACACCCGCTAGCTACTTGTGTGCAAAGCACGTCGGTAGAACCAGTCTCACGTAAGCGTACGCGTAATGTCGGTCCGGGCCGGTTCATCCAACAATACCGCTGAACCAAAGTATGACATGCCAGTAAGCAGTATGACTTGTATCACCCACAACTCACTTGTGTTCTACTCGTGCATATAACATCTACGCATAAACCTGGCTCGGATGCCACTGTTGGGGAACGTAGTAATTTCAAAAAAATTCCTATGCACATGCAAGATCATGGTGATGCATAGCAACGAGAGGGGAGAGTTTCGTCCATGTACCCTCGAAGACCGTTAAGTGGAAGCGTTATGACAACGCGGTTGATGTAGTCATACGTCTTCACGATCAACCGATCCTCAGTACCGAACGTACGGCACCTCCGTGTTCAGCACACGTTCAGCTCGGTGACGTCCCGCTAACTCACGATCCAGTAGAGCTCGAAGGAGAGTTTTGTCGGCACGACGGCATGGTGACGATGTTGATGAAGCTACCGTCACAGGGCTTCGCCTAAGCACCGCTACATTATGACCGAGGTGGATTATGGTGGAGGGGGGCACTGCACACGGGTGGGAGAGATCAATGATCAACTTGTGTGTTCTAGGGTGCCCCCCGCCCACGTATATAAAGGAGCAAGGGGGGAGGCCAGCCGGCCCTGTAGGGCGCGCCAGGAGGAGGAGTCCTCCTCCTAGTAGGAGTAGGACTCCCCTCTTTCCTACTCCTACTAGGAGGGGAAAAGGAACGGGGAGAAGGAGAAGGAAAGGGGGGTGCCGCCCCCCTCCCTTCCTAGTCCAATTCGGACCAGAGGGGGAGGGGGCACGCGGCCTGCCCTGGCCGGCCCCTCTCTCTCTCCACTAGGGCCCAACAAGGCCCATTAACCCCTGGGGGTTCCGGTAACCCCTCCGGCACTCCGGTAAAATACCGATTTCACCTGGAACTCTTCCTATGTCCAAATATACGCTTCCAATATATCAATCTTTATGTCTCGACCATTTCGAGACTCCTCGTCATGTCCGTGATCATATCCGGGACTCCGAACTACCTTCGGTATATCAAAACATATAAAATCATAATACCGATCGTCATAGAACTTTAAGCGTGCGGACCCTACGGGTTCGAGAACTATGTAGACATGACCGAGACACGTCTGCGGTCAATAACCAATAGCGAAACTTGGATGCCCATATTGGTTCCTACATATTCTACGAAGATCTTTACCGGTCAAACCGCATAACAACGTACATTGTTCCCTTTGTCATCGGTATGTTACTTGCCCGAGATTCGATCGTCGGTATCTCAATACCTAGCTCAATCTTGTTACCGGCAAGTATCTTTACTCGTTCTACAATGCATCGTCCTGCAACTAGCTCATCAGTTGCATTGCTTGCAAGGCTTATAGTGATGTGCATTACCGAGAGTGTCCAGAGATACCTCTCCGACAATCGGAGTGACAAATCCTATTCTTGATCTATGCCAACACAACAAGTACCATCGGAGACACCTATAGAGCACCTTTATAATCACCCAGTTACGTTGTGACGTTTGGTAGCACACAAAGTGTTCCTCCGGTAATCGGGAGTTGCATAATCTCATAGTCATAGGAACATGTATAAGTCATGAAGAAAGCAATAGCAGTAAACTAAAACGATCAAGTGCTAAGCTAAAAAAATGGGTCAAGTCAATCACATCATTCTCTAATGATGTGATACCGTTTAATCAAATGACAACTCATGTCAATGGTTAGGAAACATAACCATCATTGATTCAACGAGCTAGTCAAGTAGAGGCATACTAGTGACAATCTGTTTGTCTATGTATTCACACCTGTATTATATTTCTGGTTAATACAATTATACCATGAATAATAAACATTTATCATGATATGAGGAAATAAATAATAACTTTATTATTGACTCTAGGTCATATTTCCTTCAGAACATACCCCGAACAAGCACCCCAAAGGATTATGTTCCATAGTAACAAGTGACAGTAAATTTCACCACATTATATAAATGTTTCCTGACCAAATTCCACCTACCTAAGGCACTTCACTCCCCAACAACGGCACCAGAAAAGAGTCTTGATGACCCACAAGTGTAGGGGATCTTTCGTATCCTTTTCGATTAGTAAGAGTGTCAAACCCAACGAGGAGCAGAAGGAAATGATAAGCGGCTTTCAGCAAGGTATTCTCTGCAAGCACTGAAATTATCAGTAACAGATAGTTTTGTGATAAGGTAATTTGTAACAGGTAGCAAGTAAAAAAGTAAATAAGTTGCAACACGATGGCCCAATCCTTTTTGTAGCAAAGGACAAGCCTGGACAAAATCTTATATAAAGGAAAGCGCTCCCGAGGACACATGGGAATTATCGTCAAGCTAGTTTTCATCACGCTCATATGATTCACATTCGGTACTTTGATAATTTGATATGTGGATGGACCGGTGCTTGGGTACTGTCCTTCCTTGGACAAGCATCCCACTTATGATTAACCCCTTACGAAGCAACGCATAAACTGGGGTTTAAGCTTCTGTCACTCTAGCAACCCATCATCTACTTATTACTTCCCAATGCCTTCCTCTAGGCCCAAACAATAGTGAAGTGGCATGTAGTCGGCGTTCACATGACACCACTAGAGGAAAGACAACATACATCTCATCAAAATATCGAACAAATAGCAAATTCACATGACTACTTCTAGCAAGACTTCTCCCATGTCCTCAGGAACAAACGTAACTACTCACAAATCATATTCATGTTCATAATCAGAGGGGTATTAATATGCATAATGGATCTGAACATATGATCTTCCACCAAGTAAACCAACTAGCATTGTCACATCCCTAGCTTCTGGTGCTGCCTAGTGTGTGCATCATGTTAAAATTCTGAAATTTGAACTGAGGGAAATTGGAAGCCTCAAAACCCTAAATAAAAGAAGGGCAAAAACCCTAAAATCTCATTCATTGTTCCAAAATGTTCTTCTTAAATGTTTGATAATTTTTGGGAAGGGTTCTGGTCCCAACCAAAATATTGAACATTTTTAAGGGTTTATTTTTGGGACTTTGAATTTAAATCATTAGCTATTTGAATTTGAATTATATTCATATAATTAGAATATAATTTCAAATACCCCCGAAATATTTTATGAGCTTTTGGAAAAGTCCATCTAGCCAAATAAAATTATTCAGAGGAGTTTTTGGCATTGTTTGAATTTGTTTAAAATTCAAAAACAATGGCAAAAGATATTAAATAAAACAAAACAGAAGAAAAAAAAATAAAACAGAGCAGAGAAACTACCTGGCGCTCACCTGTGCTGGCCTAGCCCCCCCTGCCAGCCCACTTGGCGGCCCAGCCCACCAGGGGCACCGCTGTCTTCAACCTCTGCCTACTGGCAGAGGCGTGTCGACGCGCCCGTGCCCGGGCCTCCACCTCCTGCTTCGCCGTGGCAGCCTCCCCGACATCCTCGCGACGCCACGGAGACACCCAGAGCCTCCCCTCGTTCTCCCCTCTCCCTCTGGACCGCTCCCCCTCCTCTGGCTCTCTCTTTCCCTCTCTTCCCTGTGATCCCCGAGCGCAGCCGTCGCCGCCGTTCGCCATAGCCGCAGCCACCAGCCCTCCCTCGCCCCTCCGCCAGTTCCAGAAGCTCCGCCGCTGACCTCTACACCGTCCCCGCCAAGCCACACGAGCGGACGCGTCCTGCAGCGGCTTCCCCGACCTCTTATTCAAGCTTCGGCCGCCGAGATCGCCGGCGACCGTGTGCCCTCCCCGACGCCTCCCCGAGTTCGTCGTCCGCCCCGTTCGAATCTCCGTGAGCTTCTCTTCTATTCCCCTCTCTCCCCGCGCGCTTTTACCCGCTCTATCCATGAAAACCACCGGAGCCAAGAGCTCAGTGCCGCCGGCCATGGCGGCGCCGTGGCCAGGGCCATCCCAGCGTGCGCCTGAGCGCGTCACCATGTTCGCCGCCCTCCCAGGAGCTCGCAGCGCCCTTCGGTCTCTCCTCTAGTGCTCTATAGCGCCACCCCAGGATTGCCCGAGCTGATGCCGCCGCCAAACCTCGTCGCCGACCACTTTTCCGGCCACCCCAGCACCTGTCACCGCCACCACTAGATGCGCGCCACTGCGCGCGTTCGAATGCAACAAACCACGGCCGAAATGATGCCATGTGGCTCATTTTCGAGCCCTCTGCCGCGTCTGGACTTGCCGGCGGCTAAACGCCGGCGACCGCTGACCCGATGACCGGCGTGGGTTGACCCCACTGCCCGGTTTGACCCCCCCTCTCTCTCACTGACATGCGGGCCCCGCCCGGCTAATTAAGTTAGGTTAGTATTAACTAAGCTAGGTTAGTTTAGTTAGACACTGACACTCGGGACCCACAGGTCAGGGTTTGACCGGACTGTGCCACGTTGACCTGCTGACGTCATCATGACGTTAGGATGACGCAGTAATGTTTTCTGGATTTATTTTTATTCAGAAAATTCCAGAAAATGCCTAAAACTTCTAAAAATCATAGAAAATTAACCGTAACTCCAAATTAAATGTTTTATATATGAAAAATTATCAGAAAAATTCAAGGAATCCATCTGTACCATTTTCATGCATGTTAGAACAACTTATCACTACTGTTTAGGACAAATGAAGTGAATGGCATTTAAATAATCACATATGGAGTTTGAATTTGAACCTAGGATTCAAACCAACTCCATTTAACTTGTTGCTAGATGCATTAGCTCAAAACACCAGCATGTTGCCATGTCATAGCATGCATCATATTGTGCATTGCATTGATTGTGTTTCCTTCTGTTTGCCGGTGTTGTTCCCCCTCGATAGACGTTGTATCGATGATGTGATCGTTGACACTGATGGAGACTCAATGTTATCTTCAGAAGTGCCAGGCAAGCAAAACCCCCTTGTTCATTCCGATAAAATCCCACTCTCTCGCTCCTGCTCTTTTTTACTGCATTAGGACAACAACGATTCAACTGTTACTTGATGCGGTAGCTGAACCCCTTTATCCTTTGCATGACCTATCATTGCCACAGTAAATAGCTGAAACCCACTAGCATGAGTAGGAGTTGTTTGAGCCCTGTTGTGCCTACTCATTCATGCTTGTTTGTCATGCCTGCTACTGCTTAGAGTTGAGTCAGGTCTGATTCATCGGGGATGAATCAGAGGTGTGTGAACATGTCCTACTGTGTGTGTGAGCTAAGTGTATGAACACGATTTGGTAAAGGTAGCGGTGAGAGGCCATGTAGGAGTACATGGTGGGTTGTCTCATTGCAGCCGCCCTCAGGAACTGAGTTCTGTGTTTGTGATCCATGACCAGCTACTACCACACATTGGAATGCTTAAGTGCCCCTCTCGACTTATTAATCAACATGATCTCTGTCCAGGAGTTGCAACTAGTTTCTGGTGTTTGTAGGTAGTGTTAGTAGTCTACCAAGTGGCACCCGGTACAGGTGGGCTTGGGACAGACTAGGCACAGTGGCACGGTGTACCAAGTGGCACCCGGTTGGTGGGCTTGGGAACCCTGCTCACATCGTTTGGGGCCGTAAGCGACACCCCGGCCGGATCTCCTTGCGGATGGAACCCGAATAGGCGATAAACCTGGACTAGAGACTTGTTCGGTTAGTCAGGTCGTGGCCGACTCCCTCGCCCGGCTTCCGCTTGAAGGTTGCCGAGGTACATGACGTGTACAGGGCGATAAGTGGCGAAAGCGTGTGTGAAGAAGTACACCCCTGCAGGGTTAACATCATCTATTCGAATAGCCGGATTCCTCGGATATGGAAACTTGGACCCCTTGCATAGTTCATAGACAAGTGAAAGTGGATACTCTAAAATACGCAAGATAAGCGTGAGTGCTATGGATGGCGTTCTCGTGGGGAGACGGGAGCGGATCCATAATGGTGTATTGACATGGTGAATATGTGGACTCGTGTGCGCCACCTCAAAAGAGTTACTTGCAGTCGTAGTTCAGGATAGCCACCGAGTCAAAGCTGGCTTGCTGCAGTTAAACCCCACCATCCCCTTTGTTGATAATGATGCATATGTAGATAGTTCTGATGTAAGTCTTGTTGGGTACATTTGTACTCACGTTTGCCTATTTATGTTTTTGCAGAGAGACTTCGGTCTCGCTAGTAGTTCCGCGTGGACTTCGACGTTTAGCTTGATACCTCAGCTACGATCTTGTGCCCTCGGCAGGATCTGATAGATAGTCAGGCTTCTCAGCCTTTTTCATTTATAGATGTCTGTACTCAGACATGATAGCTTCCGCTTGTGCTTTGACTTGTATGCTCTGATTGTTGGGTCATGAGACCCATGTTTGTAATATCTCGCTCCTCGGAGCCTAATGAATAATTACTTGAGTCGTAGAGTCATGTTGTGATGCCATGTTGTAGTTGCACATATCGAGCATATTGTGTGTATGTTATTGAAATGCTTGGTATGTGTGGGATCTGGCTATCTAGTTGTTTGTCCTTAGTAACCTCTCTTACCGGGAAATGTCTCCTAGTGTTTCCACCGAGCCATGGTAGCTTGCTACTGCTCCGGAACACTTAGGCTGGCCGGCATGTGTCCTTCTTCGTTCCTGTGTCTGTCCCTTCGGGGAAATGTCACGCGATGAATACCGGAGTCCTGTTAGCCCACTACAGCCCGGTTCACCGGAGTCCTGCTAGCCCAGTGCTACAGCCTGGATTCACTCGCTGATGACCGACACGTTCGATGCTGGGTCATGGATGCCTGTCCCTGTAAGTTTGTGCCACTTTGGGTTTACGACTAGCCATGTCAGCCCGGACTCCTTATCATATGGATGCTAGCGACACTGTCATATACGTGTGCCAAAAGGCGCAAACGGTTCCGGGTAAAGGTAAGGCGACACCCGTGGGAATACCGTGCGTGAGGCCGCAAAGTGATATGAAGTGTTACATGCTAGATCTATGTGGCATTGAGTCGGGGTCCTGACAGCGTTGGTATCAGAGCTTGACTGCCTGTAGGATTACCAAGCCAAACTGGTCGAAGTTGAGTCTAGAAACTCTTTAGTTATATAAGGGAATTGATTGTGGATGGAACGTAAGGCTCTTTTACTCCTTATACCTCATGGCCTTCTGATCTGAGTCATCATCTCTCTTCTACAGGGATTAAGAACTAGGCTTTCTCCTCTTTCTATCAGGATCACGTGTTACTGATCTGTAGACTTATAAGATTGTTGGTTTTAAGCTTGAGTCCAGTTCCTACGACTTCTGTATGTTAACTGTTGATCTCGAAACCTTGATATCGTGCTTCTGAGTGGTTATGCCACCATTTTTGTGAATGTCTCAAATCTTTTCTGAGCATTTACAGCCGTTATGCTGTCCGAGTTATTCCAGGTTTCTAAACAGTCTGATGCACTTGCAAAATCCTTTCCCTTTGGTTTCAATGTTCCTTTATGCCAGCTCAATCACACTAATTGTTGAGTTGAGGTATTCTATTGCCTTGACATTTATGTGGGAGTTATTATTATGACCCTAGTTGTCTTAGGGGATCATCTAGTATTTTAGCCATGATTTGTGTCCCAGTGTGATGATTCTGGCCATCATTCTCGCAAGCATCCCGTGATGCCACTTAGTTAGTAGGCATTTCACTCCTGGGTTTTGAACCCGAGATTCACTCTACTTACTTCATGTTGATAGTAATTGCTAGAGCCTTTAGGATATTAGTAACCTTTGCGATAGTCCTCAAGGTCCGTGGTATATCCTTCTTCCAAATACCATGAACCACTTACGGCAAAAGTTTGTTGGATCAAAAGATCACAACAGGAGTGCTCTCTATGGGTTCTCCATTCATAATTGTGACTCTGCCAGTTCTACCCTTCTGCATGGGTTATCCGGAAGAAATATGTTGACCTTGGTTCGATATACTAATCTATGCATCCACAACTCAGAAAATTATATGTTCCTTTGAGTTGTTCTCTTTAGTTGCATTCTGACCCTCGTCTATCAATTGATAGTCAGGAGTAATTGTGCATTCGTGTTGTCAATGCTTATTACTCTTGTGGTCCGTCAAGCCATTCTGTCCTGAATGACTTGGAGAAACAAACTCTAGTACCTCATCCATATTTAGGATTGGGTCAAAGTAGTTGTATTCCGCAGATCAAATGCCAATCCAGCTTTTGGTTCTGTTCTACCTTGGAGTATTACCCCCTTTATGTCAGAATTGTCATGAGAACTGCACCAACTCTCATGAATTTTGACGTAGTGATACTTCTCACCATCATTAGTCATTCCCCGGCCCTCGTGTTGATGCAACCGGAATACCGACAAATGAATTGTGATGTGTGAAATCAATACTCCTAGCAACCTCGTTGCTTGGTAGTTAAAGGATAATAATTTTATTCTTAGTATGTTGGTTATTGAATCACCATTCTAAGATTGATCGTGCTACCTAGTCCTTATTTCCTGGTGCACTCTTTGATTGATGAGTTAGGATTTTGTCAAGTCCTCGCTCATTTGATCATATCATCTTGCCCTGAAAAGCAAGATTGTTCTCGAGCTTAGTAACATATCGGTGGTTCGTGATTTTCCGAAGATCTTCTCGGAAGTATTACCAGGTTGTCACCCGACCGCTATGTTGAGCTCGTGATCAAGTTGGTTTCTTGTAAACCACCCTTTCTCCAAGAATCGGTGTTAGATATCCCTGAGCTAGTTGGTTAAGCTAAACAACAACTTGGAGAGTTGGAAGATAAAAGCTTGCCTAACCTAGTTCATTTTCCAAAAGGGATATCTTGTGTTTGTGTGAGTTGAAGAAAGATGATATCTTCAGCGATTGGTCCCTGTGATCAGTTGCTGGACCTATTGTCTTACCAATCCTTTGATTTGAGTGTGGGCTATCGTCAAATCAAATCAGTACCAACGATGCTCGTAATGTTGTCTTACTCGTGGTTGATTCCTCGAGCATACACCATTATATCTTATGGGTCTGACCAATGCTATCACCGTGTTCACCTAACTATGGAATTTCTTTTAAAGGAAACCCGGATGAATTGTTGTTGAGCCCATTGACAACATCCTTATCTCCTCCATGATTTTGTTGAACATTAAGCTAGTGTTGGAAACTTGTGTAAGCATTTTCTTCATGCCCCGTTCATGAAGTATATGTTTGGATGAAAGAAGTGACTTCCTTTGATTCACATGCATTTGATGTAAGTTGCCGTCGTGGACTCGAGAAAGTCAATGTTGTTTCCTCTGGGATCATCCCAAATCAGTCATGCATACGTGCGAAGTATTCTGTGGTCTGTTAGACTGATCATCTTCGTTCCATATAAATTCTGTAGCACACCAAGCCACTGACTGATTTGTTCAAGGAGAAGGAGTACCTTCATAAGAGCTAATCCGGACTTATGAAAGAACTTCGATATCCTCGCTGATGGTTCCCAACCAGAACTCGGTAGTGCTTTATTATAAGACTACCATGTGGTCATGCTTGTCTGGGACAACATGTTCACATGTTTGTAGCAGAACCAGCTCATGTTTTGGAGCTTGCTATCATAGTTCATTTCCCGAGAATCTCGCAACGTCATCTCGTTGATTTGTGTTGCAAACTTTCGTTTTTCTTCCTAGACTCGATGAGTCCGGAATATCCTGACACCAACCAGATCTGAATCTCAGGCAGATATGATGGTTTGGAACATTTCCCAAGAACTATAATATTGGTCCCTCGATAACCGGTAAAGTGGATGTCGTGGCCAACACACCCAGCCGGAAGACCTATTATTGTGGTATCTTGTTTGAGGAAGTTGGCCACCTCCCCATAAGGATTTCGTAGGATTTACCTCCGTAACTGTTCCTTATGGATTCTATTGCTCCCGAAGTCTGACCTTTACTTGATGTTCTAGTTATCAAACCATATCTATGAATGGGTTACACTAGCACGTCAAGGAGAACATTAGAAGCGGAGTGCTAAATGTCTCTCGGTCGATCATCCAGATTTTGTTTCCTTGGCCTCGCTAGGGTGAAATCTGAGTTGATGTTATCTTCCTATGCATCTGCATCGTCCATTGTTGTTCATCAGGGTGGTATGTTGTGTTGCCAGGACCCTTGACGCGGTTGTTGATAAAACCTTGATGATTGTGGAAATGCTCAAGTTCTTGAGAGCACGCACAAGCGCTACGTGTTATCATCTGCTCTAACTGGGAATCCTCTCCGTTTCCTCGGCAATGCTATGATCTTTTCAAACAGTGAACTCACTCTCTTTTGTTGGGTTCTTCCACAGTTACCAGAATCATTCCCAGCATTTGCATTTTGTTCCCAGCTGGCACCGCCAATGTGCCATTCTACCATGGGTCTCATCCATTTCCGGTGATAAGCAAATTCATCCATTACGTTGTCCTCAACTAGGTAATCCACATCATCCAAGTCCGAGTATGCCATTCTACCGAACCCCTCTAAATGATCGATTATGAATTGCCTTAAGCTGGTATAAAGAGTTTCAATGATCTTTAAATCAAAGGTAATTCTTTTTGCCACTTAAGGGGATATTTCTACGAGTCACCGTCCCTAAGGTACTTTGTTGTGGTATCATGGCAACTCAACTCCTCGCTACGTTGACAATCGTTTACCACCTTTTAAGTGTGGAATTGTTGTCCACCTAGTGAACCTTCGTCATCCGTTTCTTTCCACCCCTCTTGATGTGTATCTCGTGTCTCAACCCGAGAGATGGTTCTATGTCTCATTCCGTGAGTTGTTCGACCTTCAAGAAGTTCGATCCTTCTAGAGTTTCCCTTTCCCCTTCTTGTCATGATTAGCTGAAGTTCTCGAAGCAATACATCAAGACAATAATGGTGAACGAATCAACGTTCATTCGAAGTGCAACCTGGATCGTGAAGATTATACTAGTTTGCGTTTCCCCTTCATCTTACTCTACGCTTGAATCTCGAGACGAGATTCTTGTTTAGTGGGGGT
Source organism: Triticum aestivum (assembly GCF_018294505.1). Lineage (NCBI taxonomy): Eukaryota > Viridiplantae > Streptophyta > Magnoliopsida > Poales > Poaceae > Triticum > Triticum aestivum. Next base: position 87,413,406 of record NC_057809.1, read on the forward strand.
GAGTTGTCACATCCCTAGCTTCTGTTGCTGCCTAGTGTGTGCATCATGTTAAAATTCTGAAATTTGAACTGAGGGAAATTGGAAGCCTCCAAACCCTAAATAAAAGAAGGGCAAAAACCCTAAAATCTCATTCATTGTTCCAAAATGTTCCTCTTAAATGTTTGATAATTTTTGGCAAGGGTTCTGGTCCCAACCAAAATATTGAACATTTTTAAGGGTTTATTTTTAGGACTTTGAATTTAAATCATTAGCTATTTGAATTTGAATTATATTCATATAATTAGAATATAATTTCAAATACCCCCGAAATATTTTATGAGCTTTTGGAAAAGTCCATCTAGCCAAATAAAATTATTCAGAGGAGTTTTTGGCATTGTTTGAATTTGTTTAAAATTCAAAAACAATAGCAAAAGATATTAAATAAAACAAAACAGAAGAAAAAAAATAAAACAGAGCAGAGAAACTACCTGGCGCTCACCTGTGCTGGCCCAGCCCCCCTGCCAGCCCACTTGGCGGCCCAGCCCACCAGGGGCACCGCTGTCTTCAACCTCTGCCTACTGGCAGAGGCGTGTCGACGCGCCCGTGCCCGGGCCTCCACCTCCTGCTTCGCCGTGGCAGCCTCCCCGACATCCCCGCGACGCCACGGAGACACCCAGAGCCTCCCCTCGTTCTCCCCTCTCCCTCTGGACCGCTCCCCCTCCACTGGCTCTCTCTTTCCCTCTCTTCCCTGTGATCCCCGAGCGCAGCCGTCGCCGCCGTTCGCCATAGCCGCAGCCACCAGCCCTCCCTCGCCCCTCCGCCAGTTCCAGAAGCTCCGCCGCTGACCTCTACACCGTCCCCGCCAAGCCACACGAGCGGACGCGCCCTGCAGCGGCTTCCCCGACCTCTTCTTCAAGCTTCGGCCGCCGAGATCGCCGGCGACCGTGTGCCCTCCCCGACGCCTCCCCGAGTTCGTCGTCCGCCCCGTTCGAATCTCCGTGAGCTTCTCTTCTATTCCCCTCTCTCCCCGCGCGCTTTTACCCGCTCTATCCATGAAAACCACCGGAGCCGAGAGCTCAGTGCCGCCGGCCATGGCGGCGCCGTGGCCAGGGCCATCCCAGCGTGCGCCTGAGCGCGTCACCATGTTCGCCGCCCTCCCAGGAGCCCGCAGCGCCCTTTGGTCTCTCCTCTAGTGCTCTATAGCGCCACCCCAGGATTGCCCGAGCTGCTGCCGCCGCCGAACCTCGTCGCCGACCACTTTTCCGGCCACCCCAGCACCTGTCACCGCCACCACTAGATGCGCGCCACTGCACGCGTTCGAATGCAACAAACCACGGCCGAAACGATGCCATGTGGCTCATTTCCAAGCCCTCCGCCGCGTCTGGACTCGCCGGCGGCTAAACGCCGGTGACCGCTGACCCGATGACCGGCGTGGGTTGACCCCACTGCCCGGTTTGACCCCCCCCCCTCTCTCTCACTGACATGCGGGCCCCGCCCGGCTAATTAAGTTAGGTTAGTATTAACTAAGCTAGGTTAGTTTAGTTAGACACTGACACTCGGGACCCATAGGTCAGGGTTTGACCGGACTGTGCCACGTTGACCTGCTGACGTCATCATGACGTCAGGATGACGCAGTAATGTTTTCTGGATTTATTTTTATTCAGAAAATTCCAGAAAATGCCTAAAACTTCTAAAAATCATAGAAAATTAACCGTAACTCCAAATTAAATGTTTTATATATGAAAAATTATCAGAAAAATTCAAGGAATCCATCTATTCCATTTTCATGCATGTTAGAACAACTTATCACTACTGTTTAGGACAAATGAAGTGAATGGCATTTAAATAATCACATATGGAGTTTGAATTTGAACCTAGGATTCAAACCAACTCCATTTAACTTGTTGCTAGATGCATTAGCTCAAAACACCAGCATGTTGCCATGTCATAGCATGCATCATATTGTGCATTGCATTGATTGTGTTTCCTTCTGTTTGCCGGTGTTGTTCCCCCTCGATAGACGTTGTATCGATGATGTGATCGTTGACACTGATGGAGACTCAATGTTATCTTCAGAAGTGCCAGGCAAGCAAAACCCCCTTGTTCATTCCGATAAAATCCCACTCTCTCGCTCCTGCTCTTTTTTACTGCATTAGGACAACAACGATTCAACTGTTACTTGCTGCGGTAGCTGAACCCCTTTATCCTTTGCATGACCTGTCATTGCCACAGTAAATAGCTGAAACCCACTAGCATGAGTAGGAGTTGTTTGAGCCCTGTTGTGCCTACTCATTCATGCTTGTTTGTCATGCCTGCTACTGCTTAGAGTTGAGTCAGGTCTGATTCATCGGGGATGAATCAGAGGTGTGTGAACATGTCCTACTGTGTGTGTGAGCTAAGTGTATGAACACGATTTGGTAAAGGTAGCGGTGAGAGGCCATGTAGGAGTACATGGTGGGTTGTCTCATTGCAGCCGCCCTCAGGAACTGAGTTCTGTGTTTGTGATCCATGACCAGCTACTACCACACATTGGAATGCTTAAGTGCCCCTCTCGACTTATTAATCAACATGATCTCTGTCCAGGAGTTGCAACTAGTTTCTGGTGTTTGTAGGTAGTGTTAGTAGTCTACCAAGTGGCACCCGGTACAGGTGGGCTTGGGACAGACTAGGCACAGTGGCACGGTGTACCAAGTGGCACCCGGTTGGTGGGCTTGGGAACCCTGCTCACATCGTTTGGGGCCGTAAGCGACACCCCGGCCGGATCTCCTTGCGGATGGAACCCGAATAGGCGATAAACCTGGACTAGAGACTTGTTCGGTTAGTCAGGTCGTGGCCGACTCCCTCGCCCGGCTTCCGCTTGAAGGTTGCCGAGGTACATGACGTGTACAGGGCGATAAGTGGCGAAAGCGTGTGTGAAGAAGTACACCCCTGCAGGGTTAACATCATCTATTCGAATAGCCGGATTCCTCGGATATGGAAACTTGGACCCCTTGCATAGTTCATAGACAAGTGAAAGTGGATACTCTAAAATACGCAAGATAAGCGTGAGTGCTATGGATGGCGTTCTCGTGGGGAGACGGGAGCGGATCCATAATGGTGTATTGACATGGTGAATATGTGGACTCGTGTGCGCCACCTCAAAAGAGTTACTTGCAGTCGTAGTTCAGGATAGCCACCGAGTCAAAGCTGGCTTGCTGCAGTTAAACCCCACCATCCCCTTTGTTGATAATGATGCATATGTAGATAGTTCTGATGTAAGTCTTGCTGGGTACATTTGTACTCACGTTTGCCTATTTATGTTTTTGCAGAGAGACTTCGGTCTCGCTAGTAGTTCCGCGTGGACTTCGACGTTTAGCTTGATACCTCAGCTACGATCTTGTGCCCTCGGCAGGATCTGATAGATAGTCAGGCTTCTCAGCCTTTTTCATTTATAGATGTCTGTACTCAGACATGATAGCTTCCGCTTGTGCTTTGACTTGTATGCTCTGATTTTTGGGTCATGAGACCCATGTTTGTAATATCTCGCTCCTCGGAGCCTAATGAATAATTACTTGAGTCGTAGAGTCATGTTGTGATGCCATGTTGTAGTTGCACATATCGAGCATATTGTGTGTATGTTATTGAAATGCTTGGTATGTGTGGGATCTGGCTATCTAGTTGTTTGTCCTTAGTAACCTCTCTTACCGGGAAATGTCTCCTAGTGTTTCCACCGAGACATGGTAGCTTGCTACTGCTCCGGAACACTTAGGCTGGCCGGCATGTGTCCTTCTTCGTTCCTGTGTCTGTCCCTTCGGGGAAATGTCACGCGATGAATACCGGAGTCCTGTTAGCCCGCTACAGCCCGGTTCACCGGAGTCCTGCTAGCCCAGTGCTACAGCCTGGATTCACTCGCTGATGACCGACACGTTCGATGCTGGGTCATGGATGCCTGTCCCTGTAAGTTTGTGCCACTTTGGGTTTACGACTAGCCATGTCAGCCCGGACTCCTTATCATATGGATGCTAGCGACACTGTCATATATGTGTGCCAAAAGGCGCAAACGGTTCCGGGTAAAGGTAAGGCGACACCCGTGGGAATACCGTGCGTGAGGCCGCAAAGTGATATGAAGTGTTACATGCTAGATCTATGTGGCAATGAGTCGGGGTCCTGACAAGCATCAACTACAAGGAGTAATCAACACTACTAGCAACCTACAGGTACCAATCTGAGATTTGGATACAAAGATTGGATACAAGAGATGAACTAGGGTTTGAGATGAGATGGTGCCAGTGAAGATGTTGATGGAGATTGACCCCCTCGCGATGAGAGGATCATTCGTGATGACGATGGTGATGATTTCCCCCTCCCGGAGGGAAGTTTCCCCGGCAGAACAGCTCCGCCGGAGCCTAGATTGGTACTTGCTTATTATTTTTTCCTCCATGAAAGACCTCATATAGCAGAAGATGGGCATCAGAGGGCTGCCAGGGGGCCCACAAGGTAGGGGGCGCGCCCCCCACCCTCGTGGACGGTGGATGGCCCCCCTCTGGTACTTCTTTCGCCCAATATTTTTTATATATTCTGAAAATAATTCTCTTGGAGTTTCAGGACTTTTGGAGATGTGCATAATAGGTCTCTAATATTTGCTCCTTTTCCAGCCTAGAATTCCAGCTGCCGGCATTCCCCCTCTTCATGTAAACCTTGTAAAATAAGAGAGAAAAGGCATAAGTATTTTGACATAATGTGTAATAATATCCCATAATGCAATAAATATCGATATAAAAGCATGATGCAAAATGGACGTATCAACCTGCCTTACGAGGTGGGTTGTCCGGCCTTTACCCGAGAGTTACGGCAGTTCCAATGGCCCTCCCACCGCACGTTCAAGCTCGATGTTGGCGAGAAGTACAATGGCAAGACCCACCCATCTGAGTTCCTTAGCATCTACACCATCATGATGCAAGCTACTGGAGCTCGCGACGACAAGGTGCTTGCCAATTACTTCCCGTTGGCACTCTGTAAGTGCATCTAGTGCCCCTTAGTGATTTTGGTGTATTAAAGACTTATAGGTTAAGGGACTAATGTGTTTATGAGTGTACACAGGTCTATAAGTCTATGAGGAGTTTGATATTTGCAGAAAAAGTCGACCCCTAAAAATGAAGTTCTTTGACTGAAGACTTTGAATTTCTGAAGACTTTCTGAAGACTTTGAAAGTGAAGAAATTGGTGTTACCTTTGAAGACTTGTCATTCATTCGAGGAACATGAAGCGTGAAGACTTTTGTTTTCGTAGTTCCTTTTTCTTTTTCTTGAGTCATAGGAAACACCGTACTATTAAAGGGGGTCGAGGAAATACTAAGGAAAAATTTCCATGTGATGCTCAACTCAAAATCCTACACCTACCAATCCCTTCGAGTGAAACCATTGGAAATCTCGTATAGTTCAGTCATATTCTTCGGTGACAGAGACGAAGTTCTTCTGGTCTCGGAGGAATTTGTTCTGAATGAGGAGTTCGAAATTCGCCAGTGCGGATTGCCTACACAGTGAGGAACATGATAGCCCTGAGGAATTTGATACTCAAATTTCTGACCGTTCCTGTGCTATGCGTCAGATGTCCCAAAATGTCTATCCGCCTAAAGGTCATATCATTGAAGGGCATTTATGTCTTATCATGTCGGGCTGCTCCCTAGGCTATAAATAGCCGGCCCCTACAACCACTGGCTGGTTGGCTGCTCCGAGAGAAACTGACACTTGTCATTTGAGATCATCCCATCCTCCGAGGACTTTGAGCGAAAATCATCAAGTCAGGATAACCCAAACCCAATCAACTACGAACCCAAAGTGATTGAGCATCACTGAAGAGATTGATCCTGCGTGGATCCGATGCTTGTTACCTTTGAAGACTGTGCTTCTTCCAGACGGTTAGGCGTCATGGTCTAGAGGATCCAGGAGGAATTGTGGATCACCGAGTGACCAAGTTTGTGAAGGTTCGGAAGTCACCTGAAGACTTACCACGAGTGATTGGGTGAGGTTTGTGTGACCTTAGCTCAAGGAGAATACGGTGAAGACTGTGTGTCCGGGACTGTGTATCCTCATGTTTAAATACCTAGCCGCTCCAACTAGATGTACAACTGAGACAGCAGTTGGAACTGGTCTACCAAATCATTGTCTTCACCAAGCTCACTAGTTCTATTTCCTCAACTCTTTCATTTCCTCATAACTATGTTGAGTGCTTGTTCTTATCTGTGTTTGCAGACTTTGACTGAAGACTTCCTCAATTTCCTCAGTTCAATTTCTTCAGTCTGTTTGTCTTCATCATGTGTTATCATGTGTTTACGCTTTCTGTACTCTATGCTTGTCTTCATTTCATCATGATGACTATGCTTGTGTTCTGTTATGTGTACTTTTGAGTACTTATTCCACTACTAGTAATTCTTTGCTAAGGAATTTCCTCACCTGCAAATTCCTCAGTGAAGAATTCATAAAAATCGCCTATTCACCCCACCTCTAGTCGATATAACGCACTTTCACACTCAAACCCAACATCATGTCGTGGTTGATGCACTTGCCAGTAGATTCCATTTCTTCTTGGTCGGATTTGTGTCATGAGTTTGTTGGCGCTTTCACAGGAGGCCACCATGATCATGGCCAGACAAGCGATTTCCACATTATCCCCTAGAAAGAAGGAGAAAACCTGCGCAAGTACATATAGAGGTTCAGCCCGCCGCAGTTATCAGGGAATTCCATGAGAATGTGCGCAACCGCAAGATGCGTCAAGAGTTGGCGATGAACAAGGTCAAGGATGTAGCCGAACTTTATGTTCTAGCCGATAGATGTGCTCGAGCTAAAGAGGGGAGGAAGTACCCCGGCGAGGACGCCGGTGTGGAAATCGACTCCACAGACGAACACACCGCCGCCCCGACAAAGAAGGGCCGGCGCCACAACAGGAAGCGCAAGGGAAAGACTTTGCTTGCTGTTGAGGGATTCGGCGAGCTCGGCACCACCAAAAAGGCCAAGGCTGGCGACCCCGGCAAGGAGGTTGCCGGGTGTGCCGCCTGCTTGGCCCTAGCGGCCGCCGGCAAGCCAGGAGGCTCCGACAAGCAGTACTGCAAGATCCACCGCACCACGAGCCATGACCTCCAGAACTGCTGACAAGTTGAGCTGCCTGCTGAAAAACAGAAGGCTGAATATGAAAGGCGAGGCAAGGAGAAGGGTCAGGAGGGTACTGAGGGATCCGGCAAGAAGCGTGGCAGCCAAGGGGGTCACCGCGGCAAAGATAACTAACAAGAGAGGCCCACTCGGGGCCGCGACAAGAAAGAGGAAGATGATGATCACGACGAGGATGACGAGTCCGGCGAGCACGAGTTCAGAAGGCTACAGAGGCCATGCGCTTCGACGGTGGCGCCTCGTTGCACACCTCACACTGCCAGCTGAAGCAGTGGGCGCATGAGGTTGTTGCGGCAGAGCCGTCGTTCGATGCACAGAAGCCCCTGAAGTGGTCCCGCATGCCCATCGTTTTTGACACCGAGGATCACCCTGATCGCACAACTGCAGTCGGGTGTTTGCCGTTGTTGGTCTCGCCAACAATACGCAACCTCAAGGTGATGAAAGTGCTGGTTGAAGGTGGGGCCGGTCTGAATTTGATCTCACCCGCTGTGTTCAAGAAGCTGCAGATTCTTGATGGAGACCTCGAAGAGATGGGCACATTGCAAGGGGTCAACCCGGGAAGGAGCCATCCTAAAGGTAAAATCACGCTGCCCATTACATTTGGAGGCAAGCTGAACTATAGGACGGAGAAGATCGCCTTCTATGTCGCCGAGATCCCCTTGCCATACAATGGGATCCTTGGCCGCCCACCCCTGGCCAAGTTCATGGTGGCGTCCCACTATGCCTACAACATGTTAAAGATGCCGGGGCCGCTGACCATCATCACCGTCCCCTCCGACAAGAAAGATGCACTCATCTGCACCGATCAACTTTACCGAGAGGCAGTTGCAGCAACTGCCGCGAAGACACTTGCCCCTGCCGTTGAAGCTCCTGGGAGGAAGAAGGCCGGCAAGACCCCTTCTGGCAAGATCTGTTCCGGTGAGACCTCTTGCACTCACTCTGGCAAGCGCACCTCTTCAGAGTATTGCGCTCCCATTGAGAACGTGCCAGAGAGCTCCACCGGCAAGAGCAAGAAGTCCAAGGCTGCACCACCAGAAACCAAGAAGGTGTCCGTCAAGGAGGATGGCACGGGCAGGGCTTTCACCATAAGCTCCACCCTTGACAGCAAATAGGAAAGCACGCTCATCGACTTCCTGAGGGCGAATGTCGATGTGTTTGCATGGCAAGCATCCGACATCCCCGGCGTACCCAGGCAGGTGATTGAGCACCATCTTGCTGTCTGTCCTCATGCGCGGCCCGTCAAGCAAAAGGTTAGGAAGCAAGCTTTGGAGCGACAAGAGTTCATCATAGAAGATCAGGAAGTTGGAGGAGGCAGGCCTGGTTAGAGGAGTACTCCACCTCACGTGGTTGGCCAATCTGGTGGTGGTGCGTAAGGCAAATGGGAAGTGGAGGTTGTGTATTGACTACACAGACATCAATAAAGCTTGTCCAAAGGATCCTTTCCCCCCGCGACGCATCGACCAGATTGTAGACTCCACTACCAGGTGTGACCTACTGTCATTCCTCGACGCCTATTCAGGATACCACCAGATCTTCATGATGAAAAAGACGAAGAGAAGACTATGTTCATCACCCCATGTGGTACGTACTATTTTGTACGGATGCCTTTCGGGTTGAAGAGCGCCGGTTCGACGTTTGCCCGAGCGGTCCAAATTGTTTTTGAGCCCCAGCTACATAGAATATTGAAGTCTATGGATGATATAGTGGTCAAAACCAAGGACAGGGCCACGCTCGTACAAGACCTAGAAGAAACATTTACAAATCTACGTAAGATCAACCTCAAGCTCAACCCAGAGAAGTGTGTGTTCGGTGTCCCATCCGGTAAACTTCTTGGGTTCTTTGTGTCTCAGCACAGAATTGAAGCAAATCCCGACAAGATCAAGGCGACCGAGCAGATTGAAGCACCGAAGTGGGTCAAAGACGTTTTTAGTCTCGCCGGCTGCGTTGCCGCCCTGAGTAGATTCATCTCCAAATCTGCTGAGCGCGCCCTCCCCTTTTTCAAAGTTTTGAAAAAGGCGGGTCCACTAAAGTGGACTCCGGAGGCAGAGGTTGCACTGCAAGATTTGAAGAGGTATCTCTCCTCCACACCGATACTAGTCGCGCCCAAACCGCAAGAGCCATTGCTGCTATACTTGGCAACAACAAATCAAGTGGTCGGTGCCGCACTGGTGGCGCAGAGGGAACTTGAGGAAGAGGCAGCAGTAGCAGTGGAGCCATCCAGTGGCGGGTCGGGGCCCTCCCCAGCAGAGTCTGACATCGGCAAGATAGAACCCCCAGCGAGAACCGATCCCGTCAAGAGGGAGTCTGAGCAGATGAGAAAAGTAGAACAGAAGAAGAAGATGGTGCAGCACCCAGTCTATTTTGTCAGTTCCCTCTTGCAGGGGGCTAGGTCAAGATATTCTGGTATGCAGAAGCTACTTTTCAGCCTCCTCATGGCCTCAAGAAAGCTGCGCCACTATTTCCAAGCACATGAGATCACTGTCATCACGCGCCTCCTGTTGCAATGAATCTTGCACAACCCAGATGCAACTGGGAGGATTGTGGAGTGGGCGTTGGAGCTGTCGAGCTTTGGCCTCAAGTTTGAAAGTACTTCAACAATCAAGAGCCAAGCCTTGGTGGAGTTCATAACAGAATGGACTGCAACGCCCGACGAGGACATTCAAGAGACCACCCTCCCTGGCAAGGAGACGAGCAGTGAGTGGATTATGTACTTTGATGGAGCTTTCTCACTCCGAGGTGCTGGTAACAGCGTATTACTTGTCGCGCCCACCAGAGAGCGCCTCAATTATGTAATCCAGATGCACTTTCCTCGGGAAAAATCAACGAACAACACGGCGGACTATGAGGGGTTGTTGGCCGGTCTTAGGATCGCAGCAGACCTTGGAATCAGAAAGCTCATCGTCAGAGGTGATTCGCAACTCGTAGTCAAGCAAGTAAACCAGGACTACCAGAGCCCATTGATGGAGGCCTATGTGGATGAAGTGAGGAAATTGGAAGATCACTTTGACGGATTGCAAGCAGAGCATGTTCCCCGAGCAGAGAACGGCATTGCTGACGACCTGCCAAAGCGTGCTGCCCTCAAGTTGCTTGTGGAATCAGGTACCTTTGTGCTTTAGTTAACTCACCCATCTGTTGAACCATTAGCAGGACAGAACAAATGAAGGAAGGCGGGCCCTGGAAAGTACTTTCTCCCGAGCTCCCAGGAACCATCGGCAAGGACGTTGTCGGGAGTCCCAAGCTTGCCGGAGAGCAGCAACCCTCGGCAGGGCCTCACGCCCTGGCCATAGAAGCAGTTGCCCTTATGGCCGAAGATGAGCCTTTAGTCCTTGTCGTCAAGCCCCAAGCTCCGGCATGGGCGCATCCCACCGTCCGTTTCCTCCAAATAGGAGAGCTCCCCGAGGAGCAGGAAGAAGCAGAGAAAGTAGCCCGTTGGTCCAGCATGTACCAGTTTGTGGATGATGCCCTCTATAGAAGAAGACCGAACGGTGTGAAATTGAAGTGCATTCCTCGGGAGGACGGACTAAGGTTGTTGGCAGAGATACGTGGAGGCATGTGTGGCTCCCACATAGGCTCAAGGTCTCTAGCCGGCAAAGCATTCCGGCAAGGTTTCTTCTGGCCCACCGCCCTCCAGGATGCAACTGCACTAGTAACCAAGTGTGAAGCGTGCCAGTTCCATTCAAAGAAGTTTCATCAACCCGCCCAAGCTCTTCAGACAATCCCTCTTTCCTGGACATTTTCGGTCTAGGGGCTCAACATACTGGGCCCCTTTCCCCGTGCTGTCGGGGGCTTTGAGTACTTGTACGTTGCAATCGACAAGTTCACAAAGTGGCCGGAAGTGGAGCCAGTGAGAAAGCTAACAGCACAGTCAGCCTTCAAGTTCTTCAAGGGACTAGTATGCCATTTCGGTGTGCCAAACAGAGTCATCACCGACAACGGCACGCAGTTCACGAGCCGCACCTTCATGCAGTACATTCAAGACCTCGGCAGCAAGGTCTGTTTTGCTTCTATTGCCCATCCTAGAAGTAACGACCAGGCTGAGAGGGCGAATGCAGAAGTGCTGCAGGGCCTCAAGACCAGAACTTTTGACAATCTGCACAAGTACGGAAGGCGCTGGATTGATGAGTTGCCAACGGTTCTTTGGTTAATCAGGACGACACCAAATCGAGCCACTCGCCAGACACCCTTTGCCCTAGTATACGGACAGAAGCAGTTCTCCCCACTGAACTCATATACGGGTCACCTCGAGTGCTCCCTTATGATGAGCTTGAGCAAGAGCAGTTGCACCAAGATGATGCGACGCTCCTTGAGGAAGATCGTCTTCGGGCTGCTGTGCGGGCCGCTTTCTATCAACAGCCTTGCGTCGCTATTATAGCCGCAAGGTTAAAGCCCGAAGCCTTGAGGAAGGCGACCTTGTTCTTCGGCGGATCCAATCCCCCAAGATTCCAAACAAGTTGACGCCGAAGTGGGAAGGCCCATTATCGGGTAATACGTGTCACCAGGCCTGGTGCAGTCTACCTGGAGACCGAAGATGGCATTCCGGTGAGCAACTCCTGGAATATGGAACATCTTCGCAAGTTTTACCCCTAAGGCACGGTTGCCGGGAGCCCCGGCAACCCCCGTTTCGTACTAGCCTTGCCACCAAGGCATGTAACCCTATGTACGGAGCCAGGCGCAGACCCTGTGCGCAGTAGGGAAAAGGAATCCCTTAGTATGTATAGTTTCCCATCGATTTCCATGTTTATGTATATACGTATATGCATGCTTGTCCAGGGTACTATACTGCTTTTTGATTCCAGTAAATGTTTGTGAACCACCGAGGTTCCGTTCTTTTTCCCTCTCTTCTTTCCAGCAATGGTAAGGATGCGCGATCCCACCAAGGACCCGGCTCCGGCAAGAATTTGAGAAGACCGCCCAGCACAGCGATCCTCGGCAAACCAAACAGATAAAGTTTACCTCTTGCCCATTCATATTTGTAATCTGTGACTTCTGCATTAGAAATCCTCGCCACTCTTCTTTAAGGACTCGAGGGATCCCATCTCCTACTCGAATGGTGCTTCGGTCAGAGTGGTCGTGGTGACCCTTGTCAAAAAGAGGTGGACAGGGGGCTGGGCCCTTAGTCTGTAACCCGGAAGATGTGATTCTCCGGCAGGCGCAAGGGGCGCCGGCAAGGTGGCTTGCCAGAAGGACTCATTTATTTACACTAAGGAGGCATTTCACCTCTGTACGAACATACACGTGCACGAGTTACCGGCAGGGCTATACTTTTTCATTAATATGCTGATGCGAGTACAAAGGTTATAGGATACAAGCATGGGATCGAGAGATTACATTATATAGAAATTAAGATTTGGCAAGTGCCTACAATTTAAAAAGAAAGATAGGTTCCCCGTGATCTCCGTTCTTGCCCCTTTCCACCCAGGTGCGGCAGGTGAAGGCAAAAATGAAGCGGCGGGGAACGTGCCGATGGAGAGCTTGACGATGAAGACCCTCGGCAGGGCGCGGAGCCAAGGGAGGGGGGTGGCGCAGTCAGTGGGAGTCAGAGTCGGCGTCCTCCCGCTTGACGCCCTCATCGTCATTGTCACTGTCCTCCTCGTCACTCCCGCTCGAGGAGGAGGTTTCGCCGTCAGAGGAGCTCTCCACGCAACACCTTAAGTGAGTTCCCAAGAGCCCGAAGACCTTGACGGAGAGCAGGTCGTTCTCCATCAATTTGAATTGGAGGACGAGCCCCTCCGATAGGCTATGGGCACAAGCAAAGGTCTTCCATCCACGGTAGAGATACATAACATGAGGGGCGGGGAAGTCGATGTCGACCCGCATGCTGCCATTCCCGCAGCCCCTCATATGCAGCCTCAAGGCCTGAGGCAGGTCAAGCTCCATCTCCCGAGCAAATGGAGTGGGGAGACGAACATGGCCGCGCATCGGCTAACGCAGCCTGACGTAGAACTCGCGGGGCTGGTCTCCGACATGGCCCTCCATTGGAAGAGGGGCCGCTGGCGGAGGCGAAGCCGGTGCGCCGCCCTGTCCACCTCTTTTTCGAGCGCCACGGCGGCCTCGGCCTCGCTGAGGGAGTCCTGGATTAGAGGGTGTCCGGATGGCCGGACTATACCTTTAGCCGGACTCCTGGACTATGAAGATACAAGATTGAAGACTTCGTCCCGTGTCCTGGAGGGACTTTCCTTGGCGTGGAAGGCAAGCTTGGCGATACAGATATGTGGATCCCCTACCATTGTAACCGACTTTGTGTAACCCTAACCCTCTCCGGTGTCTATATAAACCGGAGGGTTTTAGTACGTAGGACAACATATAGAACAACAATCATACCATAGGCTAGCTTCTAGGGTTTAGCCTCTCCGATATCGTGGTAGATCTACTCTTGTACTACCCATATCATCAATATTAATCAAGCAGGATGTAGGGTTTTACCTCCATCAAGAGGGCCCGAACCTGGGTAAAACTTCGTGTCCCTTGCCTCCTATTACCATCCAGCCTAGACGCACAGTTCGGGACCCCCTACCCGAGATCCGCCGGTTTTGACACCGACATTGGTGCTTTCATTGAGAGTTCCTCTATGTCGTCGCCGTTAGGCTTGATGGCTCCTATGATCATCAATAGCGATGCAATCCAGGGTGAGACCTTCCTCCCCGGACAGATCTTCGTCTTCGGCGGCTTTGCACTGCAGGCCAATTCACTTGGCCATCTGGAGCAGATCGAAAGCTATGCCCCTGGCCGTCAGGTCAGATTTGGAAGTTCAAACTACACGGCTGACATCCGCGGGGACTTGATCTTTGACGGATTCGAGCCACTGCCGAGCGCGCCGCACTGTCACGACGAGCATGATCTAGCTCTGCCACCGAACAGTGCCCTGGAGCCCGCATCCGCATCGGCTTCGACCCTTAATTCGGAGCCAACTGCGCCGATCGAGGATGGGTGGTTGGACGCCGCCTCGGGGGCTGCGATCCCAACGGCGATCGAGCCAAACACCAGCCCCGCACTCTGCGAGACTCGTGACTCCAAGGAGCCGTACTCCTCTCCGGACTCCGAACCCTCCGCGCCCCTGCCGATCGAATCCGATTGGGCACCGATCATGGAGTTTACTGCCGCAGACATCTTTCAGCACTCGCTTTTCGGCGATATTCTGAAGACACTAAAGTCTCTTTGTTTATCAGGAGAGCCCTGGCCGGACTACAGTCAGCAAGGTTGGGATACGGACGATGAAGAAATTCAAAGCCCACCCACCACCCACTTTGTAGCCACTGTCGACGATTTAACCGACATGCTCGACTTCGACTCCGAAGACATCCACGGTATGGACGCTGATGCAGGAGACGATGAAGAACCAACGCCTATTGGGCCCTGGAAAGCCACCTCGTCATATGACATATACATGGTGGACACCCCAAAAGAAGGAGTCAATATGCATATGCAGGCTTCTCTGCTGGCGTCCGCCGCACTGACTGCGGAAGTGGACACGCTAAAGCAGAACCTCAAGCAGTCTGAGCAAGAGCTCGGGCGTGCCAAGAAGCAGCTCGAGGACAAGGAAGGTAAGAAATACCTTGTTTAAATATATATAAAAAAGTGCAATTGCAAAAAATGACAGGATTATCGTGTCTATTGTAGGGGCCACGTCTGAGGTGGCGACCCTTAAGCAAGCGCTGCTCGAGGCCGAGAAGAGGGCGGCCACGGAGTGCACTGAGCGGGAGAAGTATGAGGCCCACGTTGGCAAGGTGCAGCAAGAGCTCCAGGCTCTCATGAAAAAACATAAGAGTTTGGAACCTGACTCAAAGACGCGAGCGTCCGAGCTCGTGATGGCTATTGAAAATGCCAAGTCTTCCAAGGCCGAATCACAGAAGACCCTCCAGGAGTTGGATGCGGTGAAAAAGACAGCGGCAGGTAAGGCATTCTTTATGCAAAGCAAACACATAAACGTGAGTTACTTGTTACTTACCCGAATCCGGAGCTCTCTAGGGGCATTCGCAGATCTTCCCCGTAGCATGTCCGATGCTGCCGCATTCTATCGAGCCGAGGAGGGAAGCTCGACAGAGAAGGTGTTCTGGTCTCAGTATACTGAGGCCGGACACCCCGTGCCCCTGAGCGACCAGCTGAAGCAACTGGTCGAGCTCCACAAGGCGGCCGAACAGGCCATGAAGGGCCTCATAGTTCGGCTGTGGCCTGGAGAGGCTCTGCCTGGGAGCTATTTCAGGCTGTTGCGGCGGCTGGTGGGGGCCTTTCCAAGGCTCGAAGTCATCAAGCGCTCCGTCTGTATTGAAGGTGCCCGTAGGGCCCTTGCCCGTGCTAAGGTGCACTGGGGCAAGCTGGATGCTGAGAAGCTTGTGAAGGATGGGCCACCGCCAGGGAAAGAGCATCGCAAGCCCGAGAATTATTATAAGGATGTTTTGAAGGGTTCCCGCCTTATGGCGGATGAATATTCCAGGGATGTAATTTTTGAGTAAAACTCGCTCATTTTGTCCTGTGCGCTGAAAACTTGTTCACCAATTTAAAATATTGCCTTCTATGCGGCTGTTTATCAATTCTGAGAGATGGTGAGTCATCGGTTTCTGCCCCCATGCCGCTAGTGCTGGGGTGTTCGGGGATAAACCTGAGCGCTCTTTTTCCCATGTTTGGGTCCTTTGAGGGAGGCGCTCAGCACAACGAACAAGGCAGTCGGACTATAATGCGTGAACACTCTCACTTAGCCATAGAATTCTATAATTTTAAATTTCGGCGAAGCCCCTGGTATTCGGAAGACCGAGTTCGGGGCGCTATCCATGCCTTGGCCGGACAGAGCCGACTCCTCGCTCTAAGCGGCATAAGTCTTTAGGGACTCGAAAAACCTCTCGAACAACGACCAGCTCTCGCTTCATCATGACAGTCAGTTTTAGCTTTCTCTACTGAGGTGCTCGACCCAGCTCAACTGGGGCACAATCGTAGTAGTTCTCCTAGTGCTACCTTAGCCGATATAGCGGAACGTAAGGCACCAAAACATAGGAGCCGGGCAAACCCAACTATTGACCCAAGACATGATTCGGAGCCGATGCATATAATGCTATAAGTTCGGGGTGCCGCACTTGTTAAAGTGTTCGGACTTCTCACACCATATTGAGGGGTACTAAAGCCCCTGGCGTATTTTGGCCGTACCAAAGTGTACGGGTGCAACATGTCGTTAAGGAACATATATTTGTAAAAAAGGAGTAATGCAAAAAATAGAAAAAAGCTATGCATTGTTTAATAGAAAGGGCTGGGATCAAAGCAGAACGATACAAATAAGGCGATAAGAAAAAGGTTGGACTATTTAACATGTCCGTTCCACGGGCAGGCTGCGGAATGGTATGCGAAACAGGTATACTGCTCGTGATAGAGACCACCTGGGAGTTCTATAATGCAGCATGGCTTGTCTGCTTCCCTGGTTCTTGCATCGTTTTTTGCGGCAATTGAACTACCAAACAGGCCTTCCGAAGAATGGAGTCCTGAAAGTAAGAGAATTGAAAAAATCGGCAACTCCTGGTGCGGTTTAAGCCGTGTTTCGGGCATGCCGTGATGGTGCCCCTCCCCTGTACCCATGGTATTTCTAGAGCGTAGTTATGTACGCGAAGCACTGGTGTCGCATTTTTGCGAGGGCTGGGGTTGGGGCTGCATTGCTACGCCTGCTCGGAACGTGCGAGGCGGTCTTGTTGTAGGTTACTCCGGGCGCGCTTGACGGTGTCCGGACGTTTAATGGACGGACTGGAGAACTGCCTGGAGAGGCTGCTTTGTACTTCCGCTGCAAGGGCCGCCGTGTGCTCCTCCATTCGGAGGGAGCGTTCGGTGTTTCCATTAACCGTAATTACTCCTCGAGGGCCTGGCATCTTGAGCTTAAGGTATGCGTACTGCGGTACCGCATTGAACTTGGCGAATGTGGTTCGACCGAGCAGTGTGTGATAGCCACTGCGGAATGGGACTATGTCGAAGATTAACTCCTCGCTTCGGAGATTATCCGGGGATCCGAAGACCACTTCAAGTGTGACTAAGCCTGTACAGTTGGCCTCTACACCTGGTATTACGCCTTTAAAGGTCGTTTTGGTGGGCTTAATCCTCGAGGGATCTATGCCCATTTTCCGCACTGTATCCTGGTAAAGCAGGTTAAGGCTGCTGCCGCCGTCCATAAGGACTCTAGTTAGATGGAATCCGTCAATAATTGGGTCTAGAACCAATGCGGCAAAATCCGCCATGAGGGGTGCTAGTAGGTTGGTCCCTTCGATCAAAGGTGATCGGGCAGGAGGACCATGGGTTGAACTTTGGGGCGACTGGCTCTACCGCGTATACGTCCGTTAACGCGCGCTTCCGCTCCCTCTTGGGGATGTGGGTTGCATATATCATGTTCACCATACGCACTTGTGGGGGAAAACCCTTCTGTCCACTGTTGTTCGGCGGCCAGGGCTCTTCGTCGTCATCGCTATGCAGCCCCTTGTCTTCATTTTCGGCATTTAACTTGCCTGCCTGCTTGAACACCCAACAATCCCTGTTGGTGTGATTGGCTGGCTTTTCGGGGGTGCCATGTATCTGGCACAAGCGGTCGAGTATTCGGTCCAAACTGGACGGGCCCCTAGGATTTCTTTTGAATGGCTTTTTCCGCTGACCGGATTTGTAGCCTCTGAATCCAGCATTAACTGCCGTATCCTCAGTATTGTCGCCGTTAATGCGGCACTTCTGCCTCTTGCGACGCGATCCGCCACTACTGTCCCTGGTATCCGAATTACCAGGGTTCTTGGTCATATTGTTGCTACGAGCAAGCCAGCTGTCTTCTCCCGCGCAAAAGCGGGTCATGAGTGTCGTGAGTGCTGCCATAGATTTCGGCTTTTCCTGTCCAAGGTGCCGGGCAAGCCACTCGTCACGGATATTGTGCTTGAAGGCTGCTAGGGCCTCTGCGTCCGGACAGTCCACTATTTGATTTTTCTTTGTTAGGAACCGTGTCCAGAATTACCTGGCCGATTCCTCTGGCTGCTGAATTACGTGGCTTAGGTCATCGGCGTCTGGTGGTCGCACATAAGTGCCCTGGAAATTGTCGAGGAATGCGGCTTCCAGGTCCTCCCAACAACTGATTGATCCTGCTGGCAAGTTGTTAAGCCAATGCCGAGCTGGTCCTTTAAGCTTGACTGGGAGGTATTTGATGGCGTGGAGATCATCGCCGCGGGCCATGTGGATATGAAGGAGATAATCCTCGATCCATACCGCAGGATCTATTGTGCCATCGTATGATTCGATGTTTACGGGTTTGAAACCCTCGGGGATTTGATGATCCATTACTTCGTCTGTGAAGCATAGTGGGTGTGCGGCGCCTCTGTACTGGGCTATATCATGATGTAGCTCCAATGAGCTTTGTCTACTGTGTTTGGCCCTACCGGATTTGTGTCCGGCGTGACGGTTATCGTCTCGAGTCGTGGGGCGCCCACGCGATCCATAGATCGATCTTGTTTGCCTTGCCTTGTCCTCCAACATATCTCGCAGGTCTGGCGCATTTTCCCATGCCTTGGTACGGGGTGCGGCTTGAGTGGAGGGCCGAGAGGCCTCTCTGTCGCGACCACGAGGTGGCCGATCGGCCGTATCAAGTGCTGGTGATGTAGGTTTAAGTGCTTCCTCCTCTAATCGGGGTAGCAACCTGCGCTTTGGGTAGCTCTTGGAGGGGCGTTCGAGTTTATGCTCTTGGGCCGTAAGGACTTCAGTCCATCTGTCGACTAGCAAATCTTGATCAGCTCTAAGTTGTTGCTGTTTTTTCTTGAGGCTTCTTGCCGTGGCCATAAGCCTGCGTTGAAAACAGTCTTGCTCGACCTCTCTGGCACGACGAATTCGTCATCGTCGAGCCTTGCCTCGTCTTCGGAGGGAGGCATATAATTATCGTCCTCGACCTCTCTGTCTACCACTCTCTCATGAGGGCTGGCTTCTCCATCCTCCTGTGCTGAATCTTGCTGGAGGGGGTTTTCTTCGGCACTCTCCGAAGTATTATTATCTCCCGTGCGGGAATCACCGTATTGGCTTTGGCGGGATTTTGAGCGGCGCCGCTGACGCCGGCGCTTAGGCTATTTCTTGGAGGGGTCATCCTCCGTTGTTCCATCGCCATCTCCTTCTTTTGGGGTGTCCACCATGTATATGTCATATGACGAGGTAGCTTTCCAGGGCCCAATAGGCGCTGGTTCTTCATCGTCTCCTGCATCGGCGTCCATACCATCGATGTCTTCGGAGTCGAAGTCGAGCATGTCGGTTAAATCGTCGATAGTGGCTACAAAGTGGGTGGTGGGTGGGCTTTGAATTTCTTCATCGTCCGTATCCCAACCTTGCTGACCGTAGTCCGGCCAGGGCTCTCCTGATAAGGAGAGAGACTTTAGTGTCTTCAAAATATCGCCGAAAGGCGAGTGCTGAAAGATGTCCACGGCAGTATACTCCATGATCGGCGCCCAATCGGGTTCGATCGGCAGGGGCGCGGAGGGTTCGGAGTCTGGAGAGGAGTCCGGCTCCTTGGAGTCACGAGTCTCGTGGAGTGCGGGGTTGTTGTTCGGCTCGATCGCCGTTGGGATCGTAGCCCCCAAGGTGGCGTCCAACCACCCATCCTCGATCGGCGTAGTTGGCTCCAAATTAAGGGTCGAAGCCAATGCGGGTGCGGCCTCCAGGGCACTGTTCAGCGGCAGAGCTAGATCACGCTCGTCGTGACAGTGCGGCGCGCTCGGTAGTGGCCCGAATCTGTCGAAGATCAAGTCCCCGCGGATGTCAGCCGTATAGTTTAAACTTCCAAATCTGACCTGACGGCCAGGGGCATAGCTTTCGATCTGCTCCAGATGGCCAAGTGAATTGGCCCGCAGTGCAAAGCCGCCGAAGACGAAGATCTATCCGGGGAGGAAGGTCTCACCCTGGACTGCATCGCTATCGATGATCGTAGGAGCCATCAAGCCTAACGGCGATGACACAGAGGAATTCTCAATGAAAGCACCAATGTCGGTGTCAAAACCGGCGGATCTCGGGTAGGGGGTCCCAAACTGTGTGTCTAGGCCGGATGGTTACAGGAGGCAAGGGACACGAAGTTTTACCCAGGTTCGGGCCCTCTTGATGGAGGTAAAACCCTACGTCCTGCTTGATTAATATTGATGATATGGGTAGTACAAGAGTAGATCTACCACGAGATTGGAGAGGCTAAACCCTAGAAGCTAGCCTATGGTATGATTGTTGTTCTATATGTTGTCCTACGGACTAAAACCCTCCGGTTTATATAGACACCGGAGAGGGTTAGGGTTACACAAAGTCGGTTACAATGGTAGGAGATCCACATATCCATATCGCCAAGCTTGCCTTCCACGCCAAGGAAAGTCCCTCCCGGACACGGGACGAAGTCTTCAATCTTGTATCTTCATAGTCCAGGAGTCCGACTGAAGGTATAGTCCGGCCATCCGGACACCCCCTAATCCAGGACTCCCTCAGGCATAATACCAGGTGTAGAGGCCAACTGTACAGGCTCGGTCACACTTGAAGTGGTCTTCGGATCTCCGGATAATTTCCGAAGCGAGGAGTTAATCTTCGACATAGTCCCATTCCGCAGTGGCTATCACGCACTGCTCGGGCGAACTGCATTCGCCAAGTTCAATGCGGTACCGCACTACGCATACCTTAAGCTCAAGATGCCAGACCCTCGAGGAGTAATTACGGTCAATGGAAACACCGAACACTCCCTCCGAACGGAGGAGCACACGACGGCCCTTGCAGCGGAAGTACAAAGCAGCCTCTCCAGGCAGTTTTCCAGTCCGGCCATTAAACGTCCGGACACCATCAAGCACGCCCAGAGTAACCTACAACAAGACCGCCCGGCACGTTCCGAGCAGGCGTAGCAATGCGGCCCCAACCCCAGCCCTCGCAAAAATGCGACACCAGTGCTTCGCGTACATAACTACGCGCTAGAAATACCATGGGTACAGGGGGAGGGGCACCATCACGGCACGCCCGAAACATGGCTTAAACTACACCAGGGGCTGCCGATTTTTTAATTTTCTCTTACATTCAGGACTCCATTCTTCGAAAGGCCTATTCGGCAGTTCAATTGCCGCACAAACGATGCAAGAACCAGGGAAGCAAACAAGCCATGCCGCATTAAGGAACTCCCAGGTGGTCTCTATCACGAGCAGTATACCTGTTTTGCATACCATTCCGTAGCCTGCCCCTGGAACGGACATGTTAAATAGTCCAACCTTTTGCTTATCGCATTATTTGTATCGTTCTGCTTTGATCGCAGCCCTTTTTAATAAATAATGCATAGATTTTGTCTATTTTCGCATTACTTTTTTTACAAATATATGTTCCTTAACGACATGTTGCACCCGTACACTTTGGTACGGCCAAAATACGCCAGGGGCTTTAGTACCCCTCAATATGGTGTGAGAAGTCTGAACACTTTAACAAGTGCGGCACCCCAAACTTATAGCATTATATGCATTGGCTCCGAATCATGTCTTGGGTCAATAGTTGGGTTTGCCCAGCTCCTATGTTTTGGTGCCTTACATTCCGCTATGTCAGCTAAGGTAGCACTAGGAGAACTACTGCGATTGTGCCCCAGTTGAGCTGGGTCGAGCACCTCAGTAGAGAAAGCTAAAACTGACTGTCATGATGAAGCAAGAGTTGGTCGCTGTTCGAGAGGTTTTTTGAGTCCCTAAAGACTTATGCTGCTTAGAGCGAGGAGTCGGCTCTGTCCGGCCAAGGCGTGGATAGCGCCGCGAACTCGGTCTTCCGAATACCAGGGGCTTCGCCGAAATTTAAAATTATAGAATTCTATGGCTAAGTGAGAGTGTTCATGCATTATAGTCCGACTGCCTTGTTCGTTGTGCTGAGCGCCTCCCTCGAAGGACCCAAACATGGGAAAAAGAGCGCTCAGGTTTATCCCCAAACACCCCAGCACTAGCGGCACGGGGGCAGAAGCCGACGACTCGCCATCTCTTAGAATTGATAAATAGCCGCACAGAAGGTAATATTTTAAATCCCAGCAGCATTGTTTAGCGCATATGAACAAGTTTTCAGCGCACAGGACAAAATGAGCGAGTTTTACTCAAAAATTACATCCCTGGAACATTCATCCGCCATAAGGCGGGCACCCTTCAGAACATCCTTATAATAATTCTCGGGCTTGCGATGCTCTTTCCCCGGCGGTGGCCCGTCCTTCACAAGCTTCTCAGCATCCAGCTTGCCCTAGTGCACCTTAGCACGGGCAAGGGCCCTACGTGCACCTTCAATGCAGATGGAGCGCTTGATGACTTCGAGCCTTGGACAGGCCCCCACCAGCCGCCGCACCAGCCCAAAATAGCTCCCAGGCAGAGCCTCGCCAGGCCACAGCCGAACTATGAGGCCCTTCATGGCCTGTTCGGCCGCCTTGTGGAGCTCGACCAGTTGCTTCAGCTGGTCGCTCAAGGGCACGGGGTGTCCGGCCTCAGCATACTGAGACCAGAACACCTTCTCTGTCAAGCTGCCCGCCTCGGCTCGATAGAATGCGGCGACATCGGACACGCTACAGGGAAGATCTGCGAACGCTCCTAGAGAGCTCCGGATTCGGGTAAGTAACAAGTAACTCATGTTTATGTGTCTGCTTTGCATAAAGAATGCCTTACCCGCCGCTATCTTTTCCGCCGCATCCAACTCCTGGAGGGTCTTCTGGGATTCCGCCTTGGCAGACTTGGCATTTTCAATACCACCGTGAGCTCGGACGCTCGCATCTTTGAGTCAAGCTCCAAACTCTCATGTTTTTTCATGAGAGCTTGGAGCCCTTGCTGCACCTTGCCAACCTAGACCTCATACTTCTCCCGCTCGGTGCGCTCTGTGGCTGCCATCTTCTCGGCCTCGAACAGCGCTTGCTTAAGGGACGCCACCTCAGATGTGGCCCCTACAATAGCCATGATAATCCTGTCATTTTTTGCAATTGCACTTTTTTTATATATATTTAAACAAGGTATTTCTTACCTTCCTTGTCCTCGAATAGCTTCTTGGCACACCCGAGCTCTTGCTCGGACTGGTCGAGGTTCTGCTTTAGCGTGTCCACTTCCGCAGTCAGTGCGGCGGATGCCAGCAGAGAAGCCTGCATACGCATATTGACTCCTTTTTGTTAGACTCCTGTGAATTTTATTTGATCCTCTATTCGGCTTTTCTTCCCGAACGCCAAACAGAGCATCAGGGGCTACTGTCTATGCGGTAATATTATTTACACATTCTTTACTTACCTCAAAGCCTGTTAAAAGGCTAGCACAAGCTTCAGTCAGTCCGCTCTTGGCAGACTGAACATTCTGGACCATCGCACTCATAATGGTGCGGTGCTCCTCGTTGATGGAGGCGCCTTTGAGCACCTCCAACAGATTGTCCAGCGCCTCCGGTTGGACGGGGGTCACCGGCACAGTGGGCTTGCTCCCCTTGGAAGGAGGTCGCCCGCCGGACTCTGGAACCTTTGAAGGTTCCGGAGCGGTGTCCGGCCTTGAGCCGGACTTGGAGCCCTGGGGGGTTTTATCCCCTTTACTCCTGGAGTCCGGGAGGTCGCCTTGCGGCGCCTCCAAGACCACCACCTCCTGGCTTGGAACCAGTTGGGACAACACTTCGGCATCATCCGTACGGCGGGGCGGGGGTAGCCGTCGAAAGCGAATTTACATCCGACGAGTCTAGTGAACCGCTCGACGACGCGTCGAGCCAGTCTTTGGGTGGGTTGCATAATCATATTCGACATAAGGGAAAGATGTGCAATAAAGGAATACTATGAATTGCTCTAGTATCCGGATACTTACGATTTCGCCAGGGGCTTGGCCCTGAGCGGCCACTCCTCTTCGTCGTCGTCGGTGTTAGTGAAGTAGTCCGGAGGAAGGGTTTTCCCCTTCTTGGACCCTTTGGCCTCCCTGGTGAGGGCGGCCTTCCTTTTATTCTCTCCCCCCGCTGGAGGGGGAGAGGACTCTTCTTCCACCTCTTCGTCTTCACGGGAGGAATGCGCCTTGGAGCCGTCGGATGATGAACCCGACACCTCCTGGCGCCGGGCACTTTTTCGAGTCCCCATGGCCTTCTTCATGGCCTTCTTCTTCGGCACCACATAGGGTGCCAGAACCAGTAGCTTCGCCAAGCGGGCATCGGCTGGGTCTTCGGGCAAAGGAGCCGGACAGTTAATCTGTCCGGACTTCGCCTGCCAATCCTGTCAAACATAAGGGGGCTTAGAACTCGCATAGAGTTAAACTATGAAAAACTAATACCCTATAAAAGGTACAAACAACTTACCGCGCTAGCATGACGCTGCATGTTGAATCCGCGATCCTCGGTAGAGGATGCGGGAGCCTCGGCGCCCTTGAAAAGCACCTTCCAGGCATCTTCGTACGTCGTGTCGAAGAGCCTGCTCAGAGTTCGGTGCTGCGCCAGGTTGAACTCCCACAGATTGAAGGCCCATTGTTGACACGGGAGGATCCGGCGGATGAGCATAACCTGGACTACGTTGACAAGCTTAAGCTGCTTGTTCACCAAGGTTTGGATGCATGTTTGCAGTCCAGTCACCTCTCCTTTGTTGCCCCATGACAGGCCCGTCTCTTTCCAGGACATGAGCCGCGTTGGAGGTCCGGACCGGAACTCGGGGGCTGCGACACACTCAGGGTCACGCGGCTCGGTGATGTAAAACCACCCCGATTGCCACCCCTTCAGGGTCTCCACAAAGGATCCCTCAAGCCATAAGACGTTGGGCATCTTGCCCACCATGGCGCCTCCGCACTCCGCCTGGTTGCCGCGCACCACCTTCGGCTTGACATTGAAAGTCTTGAGCCATAGGCCGAAATGGGGCGGATTCAGAGGAAAGCCTCGCACACGACGATAAACGCCGAGATGTTGAGGATGAAGTTTGGGGCCAGAACATGAAAATCCAGGCCATAGTAGAACATGAGTCCCCGGACGAATGGGTGGATAGGAAAGCCCAGTCCGCGGAGGAAGTGGGGAAGGAACACTACCCTCTCATGGGGCCTTGGGGTGGGGAGGAGCTGCCCCTCTTCGAGAAGTCGGTACGCGATGTCGTTAGACAAGTATCCAACCTTCCTCAGTTTTTTGATGTGTCCTTCCGTGACGGAGGAGACCATCCATTTGCCTCCCGCTCTGGACATGGCTGGAGAAGGTTGAGGTGGGGAGTGCGGACTTGGGCACTGGAGCTTGAGTGCGCGAAAATGGATAGGCAAAGGAGGAAGAAGGCGTAGGTGAAAAGGTGGATCCTTATCCCCTTATATGGGTGGACGCAACTACGTGTCCCCACCAGCCTGGTAAAACTCGCTTATCTCCAAGCGCCATAATCCATGGCGCAGTTGGGTTACCCACGCCCGTATTGATGAGAATCCCGGAATAAGGAGACACAATCTCTACTTCGACGAGACGTGCCAAGGAAACCGCCTCGCATGACATGCTGAGGTGGGACAATAAAACGATTCAAATGAAGGCTTGGCCGTGGTGCGATGTCGCACTACGGAATACGTCAGCAGATTAGATTTGTGTAAATATTATTCTCTCTATGACAATATGTGGAAACTTATTTTGCAGAGCCGGACACTATCTTTGTGTTCAAAATCTTCTATGAAGTACTTGGAGGAGGAACCCGCCTTGCAATGCCGAAGACAATGTGCGCCGGACTCGTCGTCATTGAAGCCTGGTTCAGGGGCTACTGAGGGAGTCCTGGATTAGGGGGTGTCCGGATGGCCAGACTATTCCTTCAGCCGGACTCCTGGACTATGAATATACAAGATTGAAGACTTTGTCCCGTGTCCGGGAGGGACTTTCCTGGGCATGGAAGGCAAGCTTGGCGATACGGATATGTGGATCTCCTACCATTGTAACCAACTTTGTGTTACCCTAATTGTCGGTGTCAAAACCGGCGGATCTCGGGTAGGGGGTCCCAAACTGTGCGTCTAGGCCGGATGGTAACAGGAGGCAGGGAACACGATGTTTTACTCAGGTTCGGGCCCTCTTGATGGAGGTAAAACCCTATGTCCTGCTTGATTAATATTGATGATATGGGTAGTACAAGAGTAGATCTACCACGAGATCAAGGAGGCTAAACCCTAGAAGCTAGCCTATGGTATGATTGTTGTATATGGAGTTGATTGCCTACGGACTACAACCCTCCGGTTTATATAGACACCAGATAGGGTTAGGGTTACATAGAGTCGGTTACAATGGTAGGAGATCTTGAATATCCGCATCGCCAAGCTTGCCTTCCACGCCAAGGAAAGTCCCATCCGGACACGGGACGAAGTCTTCAATCTTGTATCTTCATAGTCCAGGAGTCCGGCTGAAGGTATAGTCCGGCTACCCGAACACCCCCTAATCCAGGACTCCCTTAGTAGCCCCTGAACCAGGCTTCAATGACGACGAGTCCGGCGCGCAAATTGTTTTCGGCATTGCAAGGCGGGTTCCTGCTACAAGTCCTTCATAGAAGATTGTAAACACCAAGAGTAGTGTTCGGCTCTGCAAAATAAGCTTCCACATATTGCCATAGAGAGAATAATATTAACACAAATCAAATCTGCTGACGTATTCCGCAGTGCGTCATCACACTACAGCCAAGTCCTTCACTCAAATCGTTTTCACTTTTCCACCTCAGCGTGTTTTACGAGGTGGTTTCCTTGGCACGTAGTGTCAAAGCAGAGATCGTGTACCCCCCTTTTACGGGATTCTCATCAATACGGACGTGGGTAACCCAACCACGCCACTTATCACGGCGCTTGGGAGGCAAGCGAGTTTTACTAGGCAGGTGGGGACGCACAACCGCATCCACCCATATAAGGGGACAAGGATCCACCTTTTTACCTACGCCTTCTTCCTCCCTTGCCTATCCATCTCCTGCGCACCCGAGCTCCAGCGCCCAAGCCCGCACTTCCCACCTCAACCTTCTCCAGCAATGTCCGGAGCGGGAGGCAAGTGGATGGTCTTCTCCGTCACGGAGGGCAAAGTCAAGAAGCTAAGGAAGGCCGGATACCTATCCAAGGACATCGCGCACCGGCTTCTCGAAGAGGGGCAGCTTCTCCCCACCCCAAGGCCCCATGAGAGGGTAGTATTTCTCCCCCACTTCCTCCGCGGACTAGGTTTTCCACTCCACCCATTTGTCCGGGGGCTCATGTTCTACTACGGCCTGGATTTCCACGATCTGGATCCGAACTTCATCCTCAACATCTCGGTGTTTATCATCGTGTGAGAGGCTTTTCTCCGCATCCGCCCTCATTTCGGCCTCTGGCTCAAGACCTTCAACGTCAAGCCCAAGGTGGTGCGCGGTAGCCAGGCGGACTGCGGAAGCGCCATGGCGGGCAAGATGGCCAATGTCCTATGGTTCGAGGGCTCTTTCGTGGAGACCCTAAAGGGATGGCAATCCGGGTGGTTTTATATCACCGAGCCGCGCGATCCAAAATGGACCGCAGCCCCCGAGTTCTGATCCGGACCCCCCACGCGGCTTATGTCCTGGAAAGAGACGGGCCTATCGTGGGGTGACGAAAAAGAGGTGACCGGATTGCAAACATGCATCCAGTCCCTGGTGAACAAGCCAGTCCGGCTTGTTAATGTAATCTAGGTTATGCTCGTCCGCCGGATCCTCCCGTGCCAACAACGGGATTTTAATCTGTGGGAGTTCGACCCGGCGCAGCATCAAACCCTCAGTAGGCTCTTTGACACGATGTACGAAGACACCTGGAAGATGCTATTCAAGGGCGCCGAGGCTCCCGCATCCGCTTCCGAGGACTACGGATACAGCTCGCAGCGTCACGGTAGCGAGGTATGCCATCTACACCTTTTACAGGATGTTAAGCTTTTTTTCATAGTTTGACTCTATGCGAGATCTAAACTCCCTTACCTTTGACAGGCTTGGCGGGCGATATTCGGACAGATTAACTGTCCGGCTCCGCTGCCCGAAGACCCAGCCCCAGCTCTACTAGCGAAGCTGCTGGTTCCGGCGCCTGATGTGGTGCCAGAGAAGAAGGCCAAGAAGAAGAAGACCACGGGGACTCGAAAGAGTTCCCGCAACATGGTGGTGTCAGACTCATCATCTGACGAGTCCGAGACGCCCTCCTCCCACGAAAACGAGGAGGAGGAAGAAGAAAACTCTTCCCCCCCCCCAGCGGAGGGAGGAGAGAAGAGGAAGGCCACCCCAACAGGGGAGGCCGAGGGGTCTAGGAAAAGGAAGACCCCTCCGCCGGACTATGCCCCTAACGCCGAAGAGGGCGAAGAGGAGTGGCCAAACAGGGCCAAGCGTCTGGCGAAATCATAAGTTCGGATATCAGAGTAACTCATGATGTTCCTTTGTTCCACAGCTTTCCCTAATGTCGAATGTAATTATGCAGTCCGCCCCGGGCCGAATTCGACGAATCGTCGGGCGGCTTCCTGGACTCATCGGACGTGAACTCAGTTCCGCCCGCTGTCTCCCCCCGCACTGCAGACGACGCCGAAGTGGCGTCGCGACAAGCTCCGTTGCAGGAGGAGGTGGTCCCAGAGGAGCCGCAAGGCAACCTCCCGGACTCCAGGAGTGAAGGGGATAAGGCTCCCCAGGGCTCTAAGTCCGGCTTTGTGCTGGACACCGCGCCGGAATCAGTTCTGGACCGCGGTAGGCGAACTCCTTCCAAGAGGAGCAAGCCTTCTGAGTCGGCGGCCTCCGTCCAACCGGAGGTTCCGGACAATCTGCTGGAGGTGCATGACGACGCCTCCATCAACGAGGGGCACCGTACTATTATGAGTACAGTGATCTAGAAGGTGCAGTCCGCCAAGAGCGGACTGACTGAAGCTTGGGCTAGCCTTCTAATAGGCTTCGAGGTAAGTAAAAATATGTAAAAATATTACCGCATAGACAGTAGCCCCTGATGCTCTGTTTGGCGTTCGAAAAGAAAAGCCGAATAGAGGATCTATTAAATTTTGCAGGAGTCTAAAAAAAGAGTCAATATGCGTATGCAGGCTTCGCTGCTATCCACCGCCGCACTGACTGCGGAGATGGGTGTCCTGAAGCAAGACCTCGAGCGGACCAAGCAAGAGCTCGGCCTTGCCAAGCGGCGGCTCGAGGAGGAAGAAGGTAAGAAATACCTTACAGACAAAAGTGCCTATAAAAAGGCTTGATTGCAAAAAAGAGTAACAGGATTGTACTGCTTATTGTAGGGGCCACGACTGAGGTGGCGACCCTTAAGCAGGCACTGTCGGAGGCCGAAAAGAAAACGGCCACGGAGCGCACCGAGCGAGACAGACTTGGGGCTCAGGTCGGCGAGGTGTAGCAAGAGTTGCAGGCTCTCATGAAAAAACATGAGAGTTTGGAGCTGGAGTCGAAGGCGCAAGCATCCGAGCTTGCAACGGCCCTAGAGGCTGCCAAGTCTGCCAAGGCCGAAGCCCAAAAGGCCCTCCAAGAGTTGGAGGAGATGAGGAACATAGCAGCGGGTAAGGCATTCTTTATGAAAAGCAGAAATATAAAAGTGAACTACCTGTTACTTACCCGAATCCGGAGCTCTCCAGGGGCATTCGCAGATCTTCCCCGCAGCGTATCCGATGCCGCCGCATTCTACCGAGCTGAAGAGGGCAGCTCGACGGAGAAGGTGTTCTGGTCTCAGTATTCTGAGGCCGGACACTCTGTGCCCTTGAGCGACCAGCTAAAACAGCTGGTCGAGCTCCACAAGGCGGCCGAGCAGGCCATGAAGGGCTTCATAGTTCGGCTGTGGCCTGGAGAAGCCCTGCCTGGGAGCTATTTTGGGCTGGTGCGGCGGCTGGTGGAGGCCTGTCCGAGGCTTGAGGTCATCAAGCGCTCCGTCTACATCGAAGGTGCCGATCGGGCCCTTGCCCGTGCAAAGGTGCACTGGGGTAAGCTGGACGGTGAGAAGCTTGTGAAGGACGGGCCGCCGCCGGGGAAGGAGCATCGCAAGCCCGAGAACTACTACAAGGATGTTCTTGCAGGTGCCCGCCTTGTGGCGGATGAATGTACCAAGGATGTGATATTTGAATGAACTCACTCGAGTTTATCCTGTGTGCTGAAAACTTGTTCATATGCGCTAAGCAATGCTTATTGAATTTAAAATATTACTTTCTGTGCGGCCGTTTATCAAAAATTGAGAGATGGCCAGTCGTCGGCTTCTACCCCCGTGCCACTAGTGCTGGGGTGTTCGGGATAAACCTGAGCGCTCTTTTTCCCATAGTTGGGTCCTTCGAGGGAGGCGCTCAGCACAACGAACCAGGCAATCGGACTATAATGCTTGAACACTCTCACTTAGCCATAGAACTCTATAATTTTAAATTTCGGCGAAGCCCCTAGTTTGGAAGACCGAGTTCGGGGCGCTATCCACGCCTTGGCCGGACGAAGCCAGCTCCTCGCTCGAAGCGGCATAAGCCTTTAGGGACTCGAAAAACCTCTCGAACAGCGACCGGTCTCTCGCCACATCATGACAGTCAGTTTTAGCTTTCTCCACTGAGGTGCTTAACCCGGCTGAACCGGGGCACAATCGCAGTGGTTCTCCTAGTGCTACCTTAGTCGATAGAGCGGAACGTAAGGCACCAAAACATAGGAGCCAGGCAAACCCAACTATTGACCCAAATCATGATTCGGAGCCGATGCATATAGTGCTATAAGTTCGGGGTGCCGCACTTGTGAAAGTGTACGGACTTCTCACACCATTATGAGGGGTATTGAAGCCCCTGGCGTGTTTGCCGTATCATGGTGTACGGGTGCAATCATGTCATTTAATAAACATAAATGTGAAAAGAAGACAATGCAAAAAATAGACAAGAAGCTCAGCATTGTTTATAGAGAGGCTATTTATCAAAGCGGAATGATACAAATAGTGCGGTAAGCAAAAGATATTGGACTATTCAGTATGTCCTGACCAGGGGTAGGCCGCGGAATTGTATTTAAAACAGGTATGCTGCTCGTAACAGAGACCACCTGGGAGATCCATAATGCGGCATGGCTTGTCTGCCTCCCTGGATCTTGCATCGTTTGTACGGCAGTCGAATTGCCGAACAGGTCGTCCGAAGTATGGAGTCCTGAAAGTAAGAAAAAATTAAAAAAAGAATCCAGCAGCCCCTAGTACGTTTTAAGCAGTATTTTGGGCGTGCCGTTATTGTGCCCCTTCCCCTGTGCCCATGGTATTTCAAGGGCATAGTTATGTACGCGAGGTACTGGTTTCGCTATGTCGCGAAAGCTGGGGTTGGGGCCGCATTGCCACGCTTGCTCAGAGTGTGCCCGGCGGTCCTGCTGTGGGTTACTCCGGGCGCGCTTCGCAGTGTCTGGCTTTTTAATGGCCGGACTGGAGAATTGCGTGAGAAGGCTACTTTGTACCTCCGCTGCGAGAGCCGCCGTATGCTCCTCTGTACGGAGGGAGCGTTCGGTGTTTCCGTTGACCGTAATTACTCCTCGAGGGCCTGGCATCTTGATCTTGAGATATGCGTAGTGCGGCACCACATTGAACTTTGCGAATGCGGTTCGTCCGAGCAGGGCGTGATAGCCACGTCAAGTGTCCGGGGACTATATCGAAGATTAACTCTTCGCTTCAGAAATTGTCCGGGGATCCGAAGACCACGTCAAGTGTTATTGAGCCTGTACAGTTGGCTTCTACACCTGGTATAACGCCTTTAAAGGTCGTTCTTGTGGGCTTAATCCTTGAGGGATCTATGCCCATTTTCCATGCTGTATCCTGATAAAGCAGGTTCAGGCTACTGCCGCCGTCCATGAGGACTCTTGTGAGATGAAATCCATCAATGATTGGGTCGAGAACCAATGCGGTGAAGCCGCCATGACGGATGCTAGTGGGATGGTCCCTTCGATCAAAGGTAATCGGGCAGGAGGACAATGGGTTGAGCTTTGGGGCGACTGGCTCCATCGCGTATACGTCCCATAGCGCACACTTCTGCTCCCGCTTGGGAATGTGGGTTGCGTATATCATGTTCACCGTACACACTTGTGGGGGAAAGCCCTTCTGTCCATTGTTGTTCGGCGGCTTGGGCTCCTCGTCGTCGCTGTGCAGCCCCTTGTCTCTGTTTTCGGCCCTTAACTTGCCTGCCTGCTTGAACACCCAACAATCCCTGTTAGTGTGATTGGCTGGCCTTTCGGGGGTGCCATGTATCTGGCACAAGCGATCGAGTATTCGGTCCAAACTGGACGGGCCCTGAGTATTCTTTTTGAATGGCTTTTTCCGCTGACCGGATTTATAGCCTTTGAATCCGGCATTGACTACCGTGTCTTCATTGCTGTCGCTGCTAACGCGGCATTTTTGCTTATTCTGACATGTCCTGCCACTTTTGTCCTTGGTATCCGAATTACCAGGGTTCTTTGATAAGTTGTTATTGCGAGCTAGCCAGTTGTCTTCTCCCGCGCAAAAGCGGGTCATGAGTGTCGTGAGGGCTGCCATGGATTTCGGCTTTTCCTGTCCCAGGTGCCGGGCAAGCCACTCGTCGCGGATGTTATGCTTGAAGGCTGCTAGGTCCTCTGTGTCTGGACAGTCAACTATCTGGTTTTTCTTTGTTAGGAACCGTGTCCAGAATTGTCTGGCCGATTACTCTGGCTGCTGAATTATGTGGCTTAAGTCGTCGGCATCCGGTGGTCGCACGTAAGTGCCCTGGAAGTTGTCGAGGAATGCAGCTTCCAGGTCGTCCCAAGAACCGATTGAATCTGCTGGCAAGCTATTAAGCCAATGCCGGGCCGGTCCTTTAAGTTTGAGCGGGAGGTATTTGATGGCATGTAGATCATCGCCGCGTGCCATGTGGATGTGAAGGAGATAATCTCGATCCATACCACCGGATCTGTTGTGCCATCGTATGATTCGATGTTTATGGGTTTGAAACCCTCTGGGATTTTATGATCCATTACTTCATTCGTGAAGCATAGCGGGTGTGCGGCGCCTCTGTACTAGGCTATATCACGACGTAGCTCGGAAGAGCTATGTCTGTTGTGTTCGGCCCGGCCGGATTTGTTGTATCCGGAGTGAAGATCATTGTCACATGTCGTAGGGCGCCTGCGCGATCCATAGATCAATCTTGTTTGTCTTGCCTTATCCTCCAGTATGTCTCGCAGGTCGGGTGCATTTTCTCGTGCCTTAGTTGAGCGGCGTCGGGGCATGGCTTGGGTGGAGGGCCGAGAGGCCTCTCTGTCACGGCCGCGAGGTGGCCGGTCTGCCATGTCATGCGCTGGTGATGTAGGTGCTTCCTCCTCTGATTAGGGTAGCGGCCTGCACTTCGGGTAACTCTTGGAGGGGCGTTCAAGTTCATACTCTTCGGCCGCAAGGACTTCAGTCCATCTGTCAGCTAGCAAATCTTGGGCAGCTCTAAGCTGTTGCTGCTTTTTCTTGAGGCTGCTTGCCTTGGCTAAAAGCCTGCGTTTAAAACGCTCTTGTTCAGCGGGGTCTGATGGTATGACGAATTCGTCGTCGTTGAGGCTTGCCTCGTCTTCGGAGGGAGGCATATAGTTATCATCCTCGACCTCTCGGTCTGCCGCTCTCTCATGAGGGCTGGCTTCTCCATCTTCCTGTGCCGAATCTTGCTGAGGTGGGTGTTCTTCGGTGCTATCCGGGGTAGTATTCTCTTCCGTTCCGGAATCACCGTTTTTGCTTTGGCTTGATTTAGAGTGGTGCCGCTGACGCCGGCGCTTTGGCTGTTTCTTGGGGGCGTCATCCCCCACTGTTCCATCGCCATCTCCATCTTTTGGAGTATCCACCATATATATGTCATATGACGAGGTGGCCTTCCAGCGCCCTACAGGTGCTGGTTCCTGTTAGTCTCCTACATCGTCGTCCATGCCGTCGATGTCTTCGGAGCTGAAGTTAAGCATGTCGGTTAGATCGTCGACAGTGGCTACAAAGTGGGTGGTGGGTGGGCTTTGAATTTCCTCATCGTCCGTATCCCACCCTCGTTGACCGTAGTCCGGCCAGGGCTCTCCTGATAAAGAGAGAGACTTAAGAGAATTCAGGATGTTGCCAAAAGGCAAATGCTGAAAGATGTCTGCGGTGGTGAACTCCATTATCGGCGCCCAATCGGATTCGATTGGCAGGGGCGCGGGGGGTTCGGAGTCCGGGGAGGAGTCCGGATCCTCGGAGTCACGGGTCGTGCAGAGTGTGGGGCTAGCATTTGGCTCGATCGCTTTCGGGATCGCAGCCCCCGAGGTGACGTCCAACCGCTCATCCTTGATTGGCGCAGTAGGCTCCGAGTTAGGGGTCGAAACCGATGCGTGTGCGGCCTCCAGGACACTGTCCGGGGGCAGTGCTAGATCATGCCCCTCGAGGTAGTGCGGCTCGCTTGGCCGTGGCTCGAACCCATCGAAGATCAAGTCTCCGCGGATGTCATCCGTGTAGTTTAAGCTTCCAAACCTGACTTGATGGCCAGGGGCGTAGCTTTCGATCAGCTCCAGGTGGCCGAGCGAATTGGCCCGCAGAGCGAAGCCGCCGAAGACGAAGATCTATCCGGGGAGAAAAGTCTCACCCTGGACCGCATCATTGTTGATGATCAAAGGAGCCATCGGGCCTAAAGGTGACGACACAGAGGAACTCTCAATGAAAGCACCAATGTCGGTGTCAAAACTGGCGGATCTCGGGTAGGGGGTCCCAAACTGTGCGTCTAGGCCAGATGGTAACAGGAGGTAGGGAACACGATGTTTTACCTAGGTTCGGGCCCTCTTGATGGAGGTAAAACCCTACGTCCTGCTTGATTAATATTGATGATATGGGTAGTACAAGAGTAGATCTACCACGAGATCAAGGAGGCTAAACCCTAGAAGCTAGCCTATGGTATGATTGTTGTATATGGAGTTGATTGCCTACGGACTACAACCCTCCGGTTTATATAGACACCGGATAGGGTTAGGGTTACATAGAGTTGGTTACAATGGTAGGAGATCTTGAATATCCGCATCGCCAAGCTTGCCTTCCACGCCAAGGAAAGTCCCATCCGGACACGGGACGAAGTCTTCAATCTTGTATCTTCATAGTCTAGGAGTCCGGCTGAAGGTATAGTCCGGCTACCCGAACACCCCCTAATCCAGGACTCCCTCACTAACCCTCTCCGGTGTCTATGTAAACCGGAGGGTTTTAGTCCGTAGGACAACATACAGAACAACAATCATACCATATGCTAGCTTCTAGGGTTTAGCCTCTCCGATCTCGTGGTAGATCTACTCTTGTACTACCCATATCATCAATATTAATCAAGCAGGACGTAGGGTTTTACCTCCATCAAGAGGGCCCGAACCTGGGTAAAACTTCGTGTCCCTTGCCTCCTGTTACCATCCAGCCTAGACGCACAGTTCGGGACCCCATACCCGAGATCCGCCGGTTTTGACACCGACACTCGCCCCCTCCCTCTTCCTCTCATGGTCGGCTCCACCGCCACGAGCTCTTGGGAAGGAAGGGCATGGTGTCGAGTGGAGGCCCTTGTCACCGCCATCGGAGCACCAGCGTGCCCTCTCGCCATGACAAAGGGAAGAAAGGAGTCAAGGCGGAGGAGATGAGCGCTGAAGGATCGAAGGACGCCGTCCCCCTCCCCTTCTTCTTACAAAGGGGGCGGGGTCGAGGCATGGCCGCCCCGCTCAACCAATCCGACCGCCAAGGGCCGCAGGGAATCGGGACCGACCCGCTGCTCCAATCAGCGACGAACCAGTTTCCCACCTCCACATTATGGCCCGTGCCCTCCGCGTCCACCACCTACCCTCCTCGGGGCATGGAGGACACGTGGCAAGCGAACCGGAATCAAGAGAACGACTGAAGCGACCACATTCCACCCCGTGACCATGGGGCGTGGGCACCTTGAAGGCCGCGCCCCTGTGTTTTCCTCCCTTTATGGGGAAGGCATGGGCTGCCTCTTTACCATTTACCACGATGTGATGCATGAGGGCAGCAACCGCCCCATGCATGACCCCCACATCGCGCACGACCCCCATGTCGCGCATTCAATGCAGGTCGTGGGGAAGTGCAACTTGCGAGGGAGTTACTGCGGTACAACTCAGCCCCGCATGCCCGCGCACCATTTTGGGCCTAGCCCAACAACGCGTCGCGCTTATGTGTGGCCCAGGCCCAGGGGCTCCTGTCGGTGCACAAATGGAGGGGTCCTATTTTTTCCCCTTTACTTGTGCGCAGGCAGTTGGAGCCGTGCCTGTAGCCACATCTAGCGGGGAAGAGGAAGGAAGCAAAGCCATAAGACAACCGGAGCAACGCCAAGCCAGAAACATGAAGAGCAGAAGGGCGAGGTGAACTCCCTTGGCAAGGCCCTTGCCGGGGCGGCCTCCACAGCCCCGGCAAGAACCTTGCCGGGGCAAATTGCCCAACACCAGCAGAGCTGCCACCCTTGAGCCCGAGAGTTCCAACACCACCAACCACTTCGGAACCGAAGCTCAGGAGGCACCTCCATGGTGGTCTGCAGATCTTTGTGAAGACCAAGAACATGCAAGACTAGATGATAACCAGAAGAAGACGATCCTCGGCAAGATCCTTGCCGAGGATACCCACGAGACCCCCCCCCGGCAAGACCCTTGCCGAGGATACCCATGATGCCACGGCAAGACCCTTGCCGAAGACATCCGCGGGGCCGCAGCCAGGCCCACATCTGCCAAGACTCCACCACCGTTCCCATGCAGCTGCCAGCCCACTAGCTAGGCGAGAACCTGCGTGGCGACATGCGTCCTCTAGGCCAACCAGCGAGCACCTGTGTGGTGGCATGCAGATCTTCGTGAAGACTCTGCCACCGCACCAACTCATCAGCCAGCCAGCCAGCGTGGCACTACACGCCTCGTTAGTGCGGACGCGCGTCGAAGCCAGGCAAGGCGGCGACAGCTGGGATGAGCTTCCTTGCCGTCCCCGATAAAGCAAGAAGGGCATGTCGGCAGCGCATTAAATGCGTTTATCCTACGGTGCCAGGAGATAGACTCGACTACTGTATAGCTTTCCACCTCATGGGTGCCACTGTGGCAGCCCCTTCAGCCCCTTGGACTATAAAAGGAGGCCCGCGGTGTATTGAGAGAGGATTCGGAATTTTTGGACCCTGCATGCTTTGTAGCAAGTCCAAGGACACCCGATAAACATAAACTAGCAGGAGTATGGTATTACGCATCACTTGCGGCCCGAACCTGGATAATCCCCCTGCGTTGATCTCTCAATCCCGCTCTTTCCAGAGCCCCGCACCTGCCAACCATAGCAAAAGGGATTCCTCGTGATCCCGTAGGTGTCGTTTCCCCCGACAACGAGCATCGGGTCGGTAGAGCCAACAGACTCTATGTCGAAGGCGGGCTCGTTGGTGATGTGGATCTTGCCAAGGAGGTCGACGGGGCAGCTTTCAGAGCAGCCTACTCCCATGTTGGGCGCCGGCTCATCGGAGAGGCGGATCCTGCCGACGAGGTCGGGGAGACTGCTCGCGGTGCAAGCGGCTTCTGCGCCATGCAGCATGTCAGTGCAAACGCCATCCCGCATGCCTGGCTGGCTGCGCTGGCTGGGAAGGAAGAGGGTTCCCGTCCAGAATGTGTTTCTATAGGACGGTGCACCTTGCCCCATGGTGGGCACAAAATGTCGAGGTTGTGTAGCGACATATGCCAAGGGGTGGCTAATCAGAGGGACAAGAGTACGTCGCCGGGCTCTAGAAGCGGGAGTGAACAAGACCGCATACACTTGCGAATCTGACCCAGGTTCAGGGCTCTCCATGGAGATAACACCCCTAGTCCTGCTCTGCAGGGTCTCTGCATGATGACAATGATCAATAGAGTAGCTACGGGTTGCTCCTTGAGCTGTTTGGCTAGAGGAGGAAGAAGAACAAGGCTAGCTCTACTCCTCTCTCTATGTGTGTGTGTGTGATCTCTAGGCCCCAATGGTACAATGGTAATCCAGCCGGGTGTAGGACCCGACTGTCAGTGTCTCAAGACACCAGCTTCTCCGTCGGCTGCTGGGGTCCGCTACTTGGTGGGTCCCGCCGGTTGTTGCGTACTCGGTCGACAGGCTGCGCCCGCCGCTTGCGGCTCTGGTCGATCGCTTCGCACTGTAGCCTTGCTACGGATGATGGGTGATTTGTCGGGGTGACTATGGCTACAGTCCCGTCGCCTGGCGGGCGTTCACTGTAGCCACTCCCCGTCTCTTCTGGTTAATGACGCACAAACTTTAAGGGGGAGCGGGCCGCCTGCTAGGAGGCGGGCCGCCCCTGTCGCCGCCTGCTGGGGTTTTGCTGCCTTTTGGGGCTCGCCGATAGGTAGGGCCCGCCGCCAGCGGGCCGTACCGACCGGCCATCGTGGGAGCGTAGCTCCGTAGATAGTAGGTGATGTCACGGGTAGCATGGCTACAATACCCCACCGGGTGAGGGGCGTCCGCTGGGTATGCCCATACTGTAGTCGCGCTCAGCCCTGGATTCGGGGGTAGTAGTTCACACTGTAGACATGCCCCGTCTTGTCGTAGTTACACGGGTGCAGACTTTGAGGGCATGAGGGGCCACCTGCCAGAAGTCGGCCCTCTATGGCCGCCTTTTGAGCTCTTGCCATCTTCTAGCAGCCGGCC
Source organism: Triticum aestivum (assembly GCF_018294505.1). NCBI lineage: Eukaryota > Viridiplantae > Streptophyta > Magnoliopsida > Poales > Poaceae > Triticum > Triticum aestivum. The sequence goes on from NC_057809.1 coordinate 87,451,983, forward strand.
TCCCAGACCAGCCAGCCCAAGAAGCCGGCCGTTCGTCCAGGAGGTGTGAAGGGCGCAGCTTGCCCCGAAGTCTTGAAATACCAAAGGGAGCCGAAGAGGCTACCCGTGGTCATTTATTCTGACACAACGCATGGAGCTTGATGTGATGTGGGCATCTTCGATTCTCCACGCGGCCTCGGCAACTGTCACGGGCTAACAAAAATGTTAGCGCCTGCCGCTGAGCCCTCATTGCCTTCCTTTCGTCTTGCTCCAGATCCCCTTCTTCCTCTGCTTAGAGAGCCTCTAGATCTGCCGAATCTTTTCCCCGAGCTCACCACCGATGGCCACCAACAAGGCGCGGCCTGCTGCTCCTTCTGCGCGCCAGGCTCCCTCATTCGAACCGGTCGTTGGTGCATCCACCGTCACTAAGGAGAAGCATCTTGTTGCCGCACTCCCGCTGACGGCGGGTAGCGCCAACGATGTTGGGGAGACGGTGCTCTGGGTCGGCTCTGCCGATCCGGAAACTTTGGGGAAGAACTTCTACCCCTTCTTCCTGCACAACGTCTTTCCTAGGCTTGTTCCCCCTTCTCCAGTTTCTTCTATGCCATCCTCAACCATTATGGGCTCCATGCCCTCCATCTTCAGACCAACTCCATCCTCCTCCTGTCGATCTTTGCATTCTATTGCGAGGCGTTTGTGGGAGTGATGCCCTCCGTCGTGCTTTTCTGCCACTTCTTCTACCTCATTGGGCGGCTCCTAGTGCTCCGGGTGCGCCAGCTTCATTATGGCTCACAGCAGCAACGCGATCTCGAGGGTTGGGAAGAAAGTGGAAGACTTACGGCACAAGTGGATCTTCATGGACGTCAAGCGCGGCACGCTCTGCTGGAGCCGCCGACCGCGCTGCCGGTGAAGCTGGATCGGTGGGCTCACAAGAAGCTCACAAATCCTGGGGAGGAGCAGCTGCTGGAGAAGATCACACCAGACCTGAAGGCAGAAAAGCTGACAGGGGCCATGATTGTCAAGGAGTTCCTGACGCAGTGCCTGGCTCCGCTACAGGCGCACTCGCGCCCCCTGTGGAGCTTCAAGGATGCGGAAGACGACCTCCAATTGTGCCCGGACAATTTGTCTGATGAGGAGCTAAGCAAGGCCATGCGCACCTTGCTCGAGAAGGACTAGGGCGGCCCCCTGAAGCCCAACTCCAGCTGTACTGCCGCGACGACAGGGAGAAGGTGGCCACCGCCATGCCTATCTTCAATGAACAGGGACTCATGTGCTGAAGCCTTCCCAGCTCCCGGGCTCCCCGGTGCCGGTGTCCTCCGGCGAGTCTGGTGAGGAGGAGAAGGCGGACTCGGAGGTGACCTTGGAAGCGGTGGGAGAGACCTCTCCCCTGTGACAGAACGATCTCCTCCACGCCCTTTCCGATGACGATGATGCCAGCGAGCACCTAGTCAGGGAGTCGTCGCGCTCCACTAGGGTCACCACGAGGTCCAGGGGCACCGCCCCTGAGGAAGTCAAAGCAAGGGACCCCAAAGAAGGGCGGGGCCATGTCACTTCCTCGCGGCGATGGCTCCAGCCTGCCGCCGGCCGATGCGCGATCGTCCGCCCCTGAAAGCACGGTGATGCCCGTTCCCAGGAAGCTTGGGGGCGTTGCGCTCCTGGGTAGGAAGAGGGACTATGCCACCAAGGACCAGTAACTATATGTCCTTGCCTTTGCTCTTTGCTCTTGACGCAATAATCAACACCTTCATCTTGATGGCCAGGCTGACGTCGGCGGCGAAGAGGAAGGAGGATGCCAGAGCCGCCAAGGCCAAGCGGCCTGCCGTGGTCACGACAACTCCGGCGCAGAAGGACGAGGCTGCCTCGCGTACTCCTGCGGCAGGGTTCCCCTCCCGAGGCTCGGGGGCCCAGCCTCAAGAGAATACTGCCCCTGCTGCTGAGCCAACTCCGGAGGCACTCGCCTTCAGCATGCCTGCTGACGACCCGAGGACCCCAGAACCCCCGGCCATCCTTGCTGCTACTGCTTTGCCAGTCTTGATGCCAGCGCCGTCTCCTCCCCCAGTTGTCACGGTGGCGGGCCGTGGTTCTTCTGCCGTGCCCGATGCTCTGGAGGAGGCCTTCTCCATGTTGGACCGGCTTCAGGACGATCTTCAGGGCCTCGATCGGCAGGGCGTCGGGGCACCTAGAGCTGGTCTCGGGGTGGCTCCAGGCGGACTCGTCCGTTAGAGCGGCCTGGGGCCAGGCAAGAGGATGCCGCCGAGGAGGGAAATAAGGTGGCCGGTGTGGCCGCAGCTTCTCGCGACGTGGCATTGAAAGACATCGCAGCCGCCGAGGGGCACTGCCGTACGGTGGAGGCCGATCTGAAGGCCCTTCACGACGAGTAGGCCACCCGCATCCGCCAACTAGAGGAGCAGAAGGAGGAGCTGGAAGCCCGGGAGGGCTGCCCGAGAACAGGCCACGGAGCGCAACCGCCTAGAGAAGCTGAAGGAGGAAGTGGAGGCAGCCCAGGCATCTCACGCCAAGCTCGTCTCCGAGGAAGAATCTCGGCTGGACACCCCGGAGAAGCTCCTCGCCACTGCTGAGGAGGCGGCCACCGCGGGGCGTGCCACCTTCGACTCCCTCGAGCTAAGGTCCCACAAGGCACTACAGGATCTCTACAGGAGCGGGTACGAGAAGCTGCTGGCGACTACGGTGGAAGGCCCCGCCAGGCTGCTCCCCAAGCTTGTCACGACTCTCAAGGGCATCGTCATCGGAATGGACCCCATGGTGGAGGGAGAGGCCCGCACGCTTTCTACCTCAGCCGCAACCCGTGTCTTCGGGACCCCAGCTTCGACCTTGGTGCCTTGCTTGAACCCGTGGACCCTGAGCTCCATGACACCGCTACCAAGGCCGTGAAGGATCAGGTGGAGGCCTTGCTGTGGAAGTTCCTCTGCGTCGACCCCGCGACCACAGCTGCTGGCAAGGATGGCGGCGACGTCATCGATGGCAGGCCTCCCGAGGCGGGCAACGACAATGCCCAAGGCTGAGGAAGAAGCTCGAGGGCGGTGCTTCCCCCTGCTTTAGTCTTGCAACATGTATCGTGCCTCGTGGAGGCGTAAGAACTTATGCTTGGAACTTTAAGAGACAATATGTTTTGTAATAATTTGCCAGGGTTCCGCAATTTCCTTTCCTGATTGCTTTAGAGTTCTGCATCGGCAGGGCCCATCCCCGTGCATACCTCGGCCGCCTTTGGGGCATCCTGATAACTAGGACGGGACCAAGGGGTGAGGGGCTATGTGACCAGTTAGGCTCCTGAGTCGCGATGCTCAGGAATCCGCCTTGACGTATGAACAACCCTTATGAGGGAGATGCGGGTGTAGGTCTTAGCATTTTGCGTCGGCAAGGCCCGGCCCCACGCATACCTCAGCCGCCATTGGGGCGTCCGGATCACCAGGCCGAGACCAAGGGGGGAGGGGCTACGTGACAAGTTAGGCTCCTGAGTCGCGATGCTCAGGAGTCCCCCTTGACGTACGAACAAACCTCAATATCTTTCCTCGCTGAGCTCTCGCTCGGGAGAGGCGTGCGAAGACCAGGTCTGAGGTGGACCTAGCGAGGTGGTGTACGCCAGGCGTGAGCTAAGCATAGCCCCTGTTCCCAACCCGCTCGCATGACTCCCGAGGGGAAAGCGGCATAGGGAGGCTGAACATCGAGCCTGGTGGCTCGCCTGAGGTTACTGCAGCCGTGAGGCTACCCTCAGTTGTTTATCACTAGTGCGGAGCATGGCGCTTCCGCTCTTGCACGGGCATAGCCGCTTCTCGACCGTGTCGTCTGCCAGCGCAGAGCATGGTGCTTCCATTGGTATGTGGGTGGGAGCTCCCTCTAAGGGGAGACTCCGGGGCATGTACAGCCTCACCCTGACACGTGGCTTGCACAACAGGGCTAGAGGAGGTCTATATGGGCACTTGTGAGCCAGCGCGGGACTCACGAGGCCCTACCTCAAGGCGGGTTGCGCCTGAATTTGATTTAGAACACTTGAGATGGTCCTGCGAGATGGTTATGCAACCTGCACTGAGTGAATCTCCTGAGGTTATCGCATGAGAAGGCCGAACACCAACGACCCCAGGGGGTGACGTGAACGGGGCCAGCCAGCCTGACAGAGCTCAGCCATTGGGTTTGTCAACGCCTATAGGGACGGACCCGAGCACAGACGTCGTGCCCAGTCTCCTCATGTGAAAGTACTGAAGAAAGACAACCGGCGCGCGGCTCCCGTGGTAGCGAGGCACCGGGTCACGCGCCCTAACTCATCCGCCCTTGATTAGCTCATGCGAGAACAAGGCACCAAGGACCATGGGAGGTGACGTGCACGGGAGCCGGCCCGCGAGCCAGCTCAGCCACTTCGGTTTAGCGACGCTACAAGGATGGGCCCGAGCACAGACGTCGTGCCGGTCCTTAATCATGAGGCATTCGAGGGTGGGTTTGCAAGGGCGTATGACGTTCATGGCAACGAAGCACCGGACAGACAGGTGATAGTCATAAAGCAACTCATTATCAAAGGGTAGAGCCATTTCTGATAGATGCAAAGAATGATACATGCCGCAGGGATGGTGTAGGATCGAAAGTATGTCTAGAGGGGAGGTGATTAGACTACTTGACCAAATAAAAATCTAGCCTTTTCCCAATTTTAGTTCTTGGCAGATTTTAGCAACTTTGGACAAGTCAAGCAATCTTAACACAATTCAAGCAAGCATGCATAGAGTATATGAGCAGCGGAAAGTAAAGCATGTAAATTGCATTTATGTAAAGGGAAGGGTTTGGAGGATTCAAACGCAATTGGAGACACGGATGTTTTTGTCGTGGTTCCGATAGGTGGTGCTATCGTACATCCACGTTGATGGAGACTTCAACCCACCAAGGGTAACGGTTGTGTGAGTCCACGGAGGGCTCCACCCATGAAGGGTCCATGAAGAAGCAACCTTGTCTATCCCACCATGGCTATCGCCCACGAAGGACTTGCCTCACTAGCGGTAGATCTTCACGAAGTAGGCGATCTCCTTGCCCTTACAAACTCCTTGGTTCAACTCCACAATCTTGTCGGAGGCTCCCAAGTGACACCTAGCCAATCTAGGAGACACCACTCTCCAAGAAGTAACAAATGGTGTGTTGATGATGAACTCCTTGCTCTTGTGCTTCAAATGATAGTCTCTCCAACACTCAACTCTCTCTCACAGGATTTGGATTTGGTGGAAAGAAGATTTGACTGGAAAGCAACTTGGGGAAGGCTAGAGATCAAGATTCATATGGTAGGAATGGAATATCTTGGTCTCAACACAAGTGTAGGTGGATCTCTCTCAGAAAAATAGGTTGGAAGTGTAGGTTTGTTCTGATGGCTCTCTCCACGAATGAAGAGGAGGTGGAGGGGTATTTATAGCCTCCACACAAAATCTAACCATTACACATAACTTCCCAAACTCGGTGGGACCGAATGGTTAAACTCGGTCTGACCAATTTAGCAAAGCTAGTGACCGTTAGGGTTTTCGGTGGGACCGACATGCAACTCGGTAGGACCGATATGATTTGGGTTAGGGCATAAGCTAATCTCGGTGGGACCGATTACACAAACTCGGTGAGACCGATTTTGGTAATAAGCTAACCAGAGAGTTTGTCAGGTAAACTCGATGGGACCGATCGCTCATTTCGGTGAGACCAAAACATTACGAAGGGAAAACAGAGAGTTTACATTGCAATGTCGGTGGGACCGATCGCTCATCTCGGTGAGACCAAAATGTTACGTAGGGAAACAGAGAGATTACAACCCCATATCGGTGAGAACGAGATCCCTATCGGTGAGACCGATTTGCCTAGGGTTTGTGGCAGTGGCTATGACATTTGAAACTCGGTGGCGCCGGATAGGAAAAATAGGTGGAGCCGAGTTTGACTTTTGGTTTAGGTCATATGTGGATGTGAGAAAGTAGTTGAGGGTTTTGGAGCATATCACTAAGCATGTTGAGCAAGAACCTCATTAAACAACACCTCATCCCTCCTTGATAGTATTGGCTTTTCCTATAGACTTAATGTGATCTTGGATCACTAAAATGGAAAATGTAGAGTCTTGAGCTTTGAGCTTGAGCCAATCCTTTGTCCTTAGCATTTTGAGGGGTCCACTTTTCTCATCCATGCCATGCCAATCATTGAGCTTTCCTGAGATATTAATCTTGAAATAGCATTAGCTCAATGAGCTATATGTTGTTAGGAATTACCAAAACCACCTAGGGATAGTTGCACTTTCAATCTCCCCCTTTTTGGTAATTGATGACAACATATAGATCAAAGCTTAGAAAAATGATAATAAGAGTGAAAAACATTGTCGCTTTGAGAAGTATGTGCAAAGCAAGAGCTCCCCCTAAATTTGTGCATAGTTTAAGATTTGCTTTGGACTGCAAATGCACAAAGAGTTAGGATCATGGGTTACTCTTCCATGTCACATACATCCTGGTGGAGCGCTCAAAATGATAATAATTAAAATGCATGCACTCATCACCAAGAAAAGTGAATGATCATATGGAATATAAAAAGGATAATGTCATCCAACAAGCATTAAGGTATAATATGATCAAACACATGATCATCCAAGCAAGAACAAAGTAAAAAGTATCTCAACCAAGCAAATAAACGAAGTTTAACCACCAAACAAAAAGAGAGAATAAAAAAGCAAACGCTCTCTCTCGAAGCCTATGATCTATACATTTTCTCCCCTTTGGCAACAAGTTACCAAAAAGTTCATAAAAATGCATAGTGCTAGATCGATACTCAGGCTTCGTCTTTAGGTGGTGGTGTAGACAGAACTCCAAGAACGAAGGCATCAGTCGATGTAGATGGAGCTGGTGGAGTAGATGCTAGAGCCGGTGGCACTGAAGCTGTAGCTGGTGCAGATGAAGTAGCTCTGGTGTCTGGAATAGGCACTACAGCAGACCTCTGACCTCTGGGCACTCTAGAAAAAGCATCAATGGTTGTCTTGCCCTTCTTCTCCTGCACTTCATCCTGAAGTTTCTCAACGACTGACTGGATCTCAGTGACCTTCACATCTAAGTCATAGAACTTTTGCTCCATGATCCTCTCCAAGCTCTCCTGGTTTTGAGTCAGGGTAGCCAGTCCCTTCTCAATCCTCAAAGTCGAGGCAATCATGTAGCCAAGCTGATCTTGCTTGCTCTTCAGAAGATACTGAGATGCTTCTTCAGTAGTTGGCATCCTTGCAGCCTTTTCAGCCTTTGCCTTCTCCTTCTTGGCTTGTGCGTGCACAGAAGATGGTTCATTTTCGTCCATCACCACAGTGTTGTCCTCAAAGTCTGGGTAGATGGGCAGGTGCTCCTTGTCCAGCAGATATGTGCCAGTGCCCATCTTGGAGTTAATCAGCTCCTGGATCTGTGGGGCATACCCACAACTCCTCTTCTGATCTGCAGCTGTCCTCTTTATGGTTTCCACTATTAGGCTCATGACTTTGAACTTCTATGGAACATCAAAGATGTGAAGCAAGTTAATTGCATGGCCTCTGATCATCTTGTGATGACCTAACTTTGGCAAGAGAATGTGCCTGAGGATCCAGTTGATAGTTGGCAAGCCTGACAGAAGGTAATGTACAGATCCAAACTTGTGTGTCTCAAGAGCAGCATCTAGGATCTCCTTGTACATGTGTTCCATGGTGTTGTGATCCTTCTTCTTCTTGGCATAGACATCCAAGTCATCTTCACTCTCTTCTGGGGCATTGATAAACTTAGCCCATTCTGCAACTATGGACTGGTACATAGTACCTTCAGACATCCAGACGATCCTTCCATCTGGGTAGAAGTGAGATGTGGAGTAGAACTGCATGATGAGCTCACCATTCCATTTTGTGAGCTTCTGAGCCACAAACTCATCAACTCCACAAGCCTTGAAGCTATCATATACACCAGGGAAGTGATCCTCGTTTTCCTTAATGAATGTCCAATCGACCCATCTCATGTCACACACTATGGGCTTCTTGTCAAGCAAGATGGTCTCATAGAAGTCTCGATGTTCCTTTATATGGAACCTGTAGTCCATAGTAGTCCATCTCCTGGTGGCATATGGATCAGACTCTCTCCATAGCCTTAGACCAGAGTCCTTCCTGACTTTCATGTTCTCTGCAACTGGATGAGCATCATTGTGGTCTGGAATTTTTGGCTACAATTTCCTCAAGACAACAAAATCATCTTCTTCTATTTCAACTTTAGGCATTGGGACCTTGTTCTTCTCTGCTGCTGGGATGTTCCTGGTGCTCCTCTTAGGTGCAGTTTTGGGTTTTGGAGCAGCTGGCTTAGAAGATCCTTTGGGCTTAGATGGAGCAGCCCCTGATCTTATGGCATCTCCCATAAGCTTCTGAGCTTTGGGTGCTGGTGCTGCATCCTCTTCCTCTTCCTCTTCTTTAGAGTCATTCATGATTGAAGATCTCCCAAGCACTCTGGTAGTGGTCTTCTTGACCCTTTCCTTTCTTTTATTTTCTGCCACAACCTGCTCTTTGGGTGCAGATCCCAAAGTCTCTTGAGTAGATGTTCTGGCTTTAGACATTGGAGCCTCTTGGCAGGAACCTTTTGCCTCATCCCCGGCTTGGTGGTAGCAGCTGTGCCATATTCCTTTTTCAGGACTTTCCTGTTTGAGGTGGTTTCTTCTTCCTCAGCCACATAGTCCTCATCCTCTGACTCTGAGGTTCTTTTCTTGCTGGCCCTAGTGGCAGCCTTTGGCAGATTGCAGGGTGTGCTCCTGCTTCCATCATCTGAGATGCTAGAGGGACTAGTGCCCTCACTCATCTGAACTTGCTCCACAGATTTGTTCTGACTGTCACTCTGATCTGACATGATGCAAACACAAACAGCAGACCCTGTGAATAGATTATAGATGAGGTAGAGTGGATAAGCATCACAAAGTATAGAGGTTTTTGCAAATGAATGAATTAAAAACTTAGTTTTAGTTTTCCATGGAAAGCATTTCGGATCTACCGATTTGCAAACTCGGTGATACCGAAGCAGCTTTTGGAACCTAAACTAGTGAACTCGGTCAGACCGAGTCACAGTCCGGTGGCACCGAGACTGCTAGGGTTTCACAAAGTGCTGAACTCGGTCATACCGATTTGCAATTCTCGGTCAAACCGAGAATCACATGTGCAATGGCCTGAGCCAAATCGGTGGAACCGATTTCATCAACTCGGTTGGTCCGAGATGGTTTCGGCAGAAACCTAACCCTAAATTTTCAATTCACGACTAAACTACGGAGTGTTTTCGATGGATAGAATGATCTCAATCGTGGCAAGATACATGGCAAAGCAATGTGCTGGGGAATTGGAGTTAGAACAGCACAAAGTTCAAGTCCATACCCTAGTTCGGCGATGAACTTGGTACGGCGGCAACGGCGGAGACGATCCCATTGACGGCGGCGAAGACCAGCGACAGGAGGCGGCTGGCAACGAGGAGGATGATCCGGAGACCCAGGGAGGCAGAGCAGGCTATGCGCGGGCGAGGAGGTTCGGAAAGTTTTCCAAAATTTGACCCGTGGATATATATAGCCTGACCCTGTCGGTGTGACCAAGTGGAACAACTCGGTGGCACCGAGATTCATAACTGCAAGCAGTTACTGAAACTCGGTGTGACCGAAAAGTTCAAATCGGTTGCACCAAGATTGAAAACCTAGATCAACTTAGTGATCTCGGTATGACCGAAATGGATGAATCGGTCAGACCGAAACGCACAAAGAAGTTTTGGATTTTTAAGTCTATGACGAATCGGGGACTCCGAGTGCTCCTCACACAGAGTGGTTCGAATCTAACTTGATCAAATTTTGTGATGCAACATGAATAGAGTTTGAGACGAGAAAAGCATAGATAGCTAGAGAAGGTTCTTAGGCATTCTTGTCCATCCACTTGGAAAAAGAAAAGGAAAAATAAAACAATCAATCAAAATAACAAGTGGATGTCCTCGAATGAGTAAAGTATGCAACCAACATGCTCACACAATAAAATGACAAATGAAATATGTGGCAAAGCATGCACAAACAATTCTAGCATCTATCAAGCAATTGGCGATGACTAGGTCATCTATATATGCGTATATTGACTTAGGAGTCAAATGAGAACATTTGATCATAGGTCATACTCATCATTTAAGCACAAGTGGGGTTACCACTTTTACATAAAGCGTTGTTGTGTTCACACCATTAGAGTTGCTTTAACTCAATTGTTAGAGCAAAGCTCCCCCTAGATGTGAGATCCCCCCTAAGAGGGATGAACTAACCTTGGGTTTTGTCGATGATGACTTCATGTAGGTGTTGAAGATGTGGATGCTCTAAGTTGATGTAGATCATTCGGAGCTATCCTTTGGAGTGAATTGCACTTTCAATACCTACACGGGTTAGTCCCACAAGGAACAAACAAGGATATCCATAGACATAGAGTGATGCACACTCAATATAATGTCCATGAAAGCATTAGGTTACCTTGTCCCTTGTCTTACTAACCAAAGGGTTTGTGACTCCTTGAACTAGTGCAAGATGTGGAAGTTGATTTTACTTGTTCTCGCCAAAATGATAAGAGTGAAGTGTGTTGGCGGAGTCACCCTCAAGAACTCTCTAGTTCTTATTCTTCAAGATCCAGACCATCTTGATGGGAATCCTCGGAGTTGTGATTGTACTTGATGAAGTGGAGCTTGATGTAGTCTTGGGAACCCACTTGACCAAGGCCTTAGGAGCTTCTTTAAATGCATCAATTTCCTCTTCAAGCTTGTCCTTGCCTTTTTGCTTGTGGTCTTGTGCTGGAAGATCATCTTGAGCTTGTGTCCCTTTGAAAGAAGTAGGATCATACTTCTCTTGTTGAGGAACAAACTTCGTCTTGGGGTATTGATCTTCTTCCCACTCAACTCCATTGGCATTGAACTTTCATTCAAAACCAATGCCTTGATTCTTCCGGTGCCTTCCTTGCTTGCGTACAATATCCTCGAATTGCTTACTCCAGGCAAGGCTCTTGTAAACACCTTTCTCTATGATTCCCTTCAATAAGCTATTTTCTAGCTCAAGTGTAACTTGGCTAAGAGAATCATTAGTGGAATCATGAGAACTACTAGAAGCAACAACATTGGATTTAGCATGATTATTGTTACTACTAGAGGAAGAATCCTTCTTGTTCTTGTTACTAGACTTTGAAAGTGCATCTATCCCTAGGTGGTTTTGGTAATTCCTAACAGCATATAGCTCATTGAGCTAATGCTATTCCAAGATTAATATTTCAGGAAAAGCTCAATGAATGGCATGGCATGGATGAGGAAAGTGGACCCCTCAAAATACTAAGGACAAAAAGATTGGCCCAAGCTCAAAGCTCAAGACTCTACATTTTATATTTTAGTGATCCAAGATCACATTGAGTCTATAGGAAAAGCCAATACTATCAAGGAGGGATGAGGTGTTGCTTGATGAGGTTCTTGCTTCATAGTGCTTAGTGATATGCTCCAAAACCCTCAACTACCTTCCCACATCCACATATGACCTAAACCAAAAGTCAAACTCGGCCCCACCGATTCTTTCTATCCGGCGCCACCGAGTTCAGATGTCATAGCCACTGCCATAAACCCTAGGCAAATCGGTCTCACCGATAGGGATCTCGGTCACACCGAGATAGGGTTGTAATCTCTCTGTTTCCCTTCGTAACGTTTCGGTCCTACCGAGATGAGCAATCGGTCCCACCGAGATTGCAATGTAAACTCTATGTTTCCCTTTTGTAACATTTCAGTCCCACCGAAATGAGCAAATCGATACCACCGAGTTTACCTGACCAACTCTCTGGTTAGCTTATTACCAAAATCGGTCCCACCGAGTTTGTGTAATCGGTCACACCGAGGTTACGTTATGCCCTAACCCTAACCATATCGGTCCTACCGAGTTGCATCTCAGTCCCACCAAAAATCCTAACAGTCACTAGGTTTGCTAAACCCGTCCGACCGAGTTTCTCAATTCGGTCTCAGCGAGATTGGTAAATTGTGTGTAACGGTTAGTTTTTGTGTGGAGGCTATATATACCCCTCCACCCACTCTTCATTCGTGGAGAGAGCCATCAGAACATACCTACACTTCCAATACACATTTTCTGTGAGAGAACCACCTACTCATGTGTTGAGGCCAAGATATTCCATTCTCACCATATGAATCTTGATCTCTAGCCTTCCCCAAGTTGCTTTCCACTCAAATCTTCTTTCCACCAAATCCATATACTGTGAGAGAGAGTTGAGTGTTGGGGAGACTATCATTTGAAGCACAAGAGCAAGGAGTTCATCATCAACACATCATTTGTTACTTCTTGGAGAGTGGTGTCTCCTAGATTGGCTAGGTGTCACTTGGGAGCCTCCGACAATATTGTGGAGTTGAACCAAGGAGTTTGTAAGGGCAAGGAGATCGTCTACTTCATGAAGATCTACCGCTAGTGAGTCAAGTCCTTCGTGGCGATGGCCATGGTGGTATAGACAAGGTTGCTTCTTCGTGGACCCTTCGTGGGTGGAGCCCTCTGTGGACTCGCGCAACCGTTACCCTTCGTGGGTTGAAGTCTCCATCAACGTGGATGTACGATAGCACCACCTATCGGAACCACGACAAAAACATCCATGTCTCCAATTGCGTTTGAATTCTCCAAACGCTTCCCTTTACATTCTTGCAAGTTGCATGCTTTACTTTCCGCTTCTCATATACTCTTTGCATGCTTGCTTGAATTGTGTTAAGATTGCTTGACTTGTCCAAAGTTGCTAAAATCTGCCAAGAACTAAAATTGGTAAAAGGCTAGATTTTTATTTGGTCAAGTAGTCTAATCACCCCCCCCCCCTCTAGACATACTTTCGATCCTACAAACTTGACTTGAGGAATGTATGTGAATAAGAGTAAACGCTTGGCAATGTAAGAAGAACTTTTCTTGCGAAGATCATCATTGATTGCCTTTAAGAACTCATGCTCTTGCTCAAGATTGAGCTTCTCAAAACGTAATTTCTCATGAGTCCTTCAAAGTTCTTAATGATCTCCTAAGATAGTTTCATGAGCTAACATAAGAGTGTTTAGTTCTTTAGTTAGAGACTCAATCTTCTCCTTATCATTGTCATTCGTTTCATCTTGATTAGCATGATTAATTGACGTTTCACCATAGTAATCATCACTAGAGTTGTCAACAAGTAAATCATCATCACCTAACAAGTCATCTTCATCACTATTGAAATCAATATACTCGGGGTGTGATACCTTTGGGCCTTTAGCCATGAAGCATCTTCCAATTCCTTCATTTGGTGAATCAAATATGTCATAGGAGTTGGTTGACACAAGTGCTAGACCGGCAACACCTTCATCTTGAGTATATTCTGAGTCGGAGTGATAGCTTCTCTCAGAGTGACTGTCGGAGTCGGGCCTGGATAACCATTCACCAACATGAGCTTGATGTCTTTGTTTTGTGTAGCTCATTGATGACTTGTCCTTCCTTTCCAAATCCTTGCTTCTCCGGGAGGGTCTTCGTTCATAACGATCATCCCTACTCCTTCTCTCCCTCGACGGTGATTCTTATTTTCTACTTCTTCTTTTGGGAGAATCTTCTCTTCTCTTGTGGGGAGCCGTACACTCATTGGAATAGTGTCTGGGTCTTCCACAATTGTAGCAGTTTCGCTCTCGACCAGAAGATCTTTTGTCATTGTAGGACCTTGACTTGGAACTTCTCTCTTTGCTTCTATTCTTGTAGAACTTGTTGAAGTTCTTCACAATTAGGCTCAATTCTTCATTGAATGTTTGTTTCTCACTTGATGATGTGGGAGCTTCACATGAGGCTTTGTAAGCACCACTTGACTTGTTATGGAGCTCCTCCTTATCCTTGAGCGACATCTCATGAGCAACAATTCTTCCAATGACTTCTGTTGGCTTAAGATCTTTGTAATTTGGCATCATTTGGATCAATGTGCATACGGTATCGTATTTTCCATCCAAGGCTCTTAGGATCTTCTTGATGATGAATTTGTCGGTCATCTCTTCACTTCCTAAGCCAGCAATGTCATTTGTGATAAGAGCAAGCCTAGAGTACATTTCAGCGACACCTTCACCATCCTTCGTTTTGAACTTGTCAAGTTGACTTTGAAGCATATCCAACTTGGATTCCTTGACGGAGTTGGTACCTTTGTGCATATCAATCAAAGTATCCCAAATTTCCTTTGCATTCTCAAGATGGCTGATGTCGGTGTCAAAACCGGCGGATCTCGGGTAGGGGGTCCCGAACTGTGTGTCTAGGCCGGATGGTAACAGGAGGCAAGGGACACGAAGTTTTACCCAGGTTCGGGCCCTCTCGATGCAGGTAAAACCCTATATCCTGCTTGATTAATATTGATGATATGGGTAGTACAAGAGTAGATCTACCACGAGATTGGAGAGGCTAAACCCTAGAAGCTAGCCTATGGTATGATTGTTGTTGTATATGTTGTCCTACGGACTAAAACCCTCCGGTTTATATAGACACCGGAGAGGGTTAGGGTCACACAGAGTCGGTTACAATGGTAGGAGATCTACATATCCGTATCGCCAAGCTTGCCTTCCACACCAAGGAAAGTCCCTTCCGGACACGGGACGAAGTCTTCAATCTTGTATCTTCATAGTCCAGGAGTCCGGCTGAAGGTATAGTCCGGCCATCTGGACACCCCCTAATCCAGGACTCCCTCAGTAGCCCCTGAACCAGGCTTCAATGATGACGAGTCCGGCGCGCAGATTGTCTTCGGCATTGCAAGGCGGGTTCCTCCTCCAAGTACTTCATAGAATATTTTGAACACAAAGATAGTGTCCGGCTCTGCAAAATAAGTTTCCACATATTGCCATAGAGAGAATAATATTTACACAAATCTAATCTGCTGACGTATTCCGTAGTGTGACACACCACGGCCCAGCCTTTATCCGAGTCGTTTCATTATCCCACCTCAGCGCGTCATGCGAGGCGGTTTCCTTGGCACGTCTTTTTAAAGCAGAGATCGTGTCCCCTTATTCCGGGATTCTCATCAATACGGGCGTGGGTATCCCAACCGCTTCTAGGACTCCTAGATTATAGGCAAGTCCAAACGGACACAGAGAGGTCGCTTGATATTCACCCTCTTTATAAAGGGACAAGGCTTTCATTTTTCCCTCCAGTGCTCAATGGAATCCTTCCCCCACCTCAAGCTCAAGCGCCCAAAGTTCAGGTCAGGTGCTCCGAACCTTCAGTCATGTCCGGATCTAGCCTTCAAGGCTGATGGGTTCCTTCCTCCGTCACGGAAGAAGACATCAAAAAGTTGAGGGAGGCTAGATATCTGACCACCGAGATTTTGCATCGGCTGCCTCCCCGAGGGCAGGCCGTCCCCACCCCCGAACCCAACAAGAACGTCGTGTTCGTCTCCCACTTCCTCTGAGGTCTAGGCCTTGCTCTGGATCCTTTTGTCAGGGGTTTGATGTTTTATTACGGGCTAGACTTCCATGATCTAGCTCCAGACTCCTTTCTTCATATCACGACATTTATAGTTGTGTGCGAGGCCTTCCTCCGGGTTACCCCTCACTTTGGCCTATGGCTCAAGACCTTTGAAGTGAAGCCGAAGATGATCGAGGGGCAACATGCAGCGTGTGGAGGCGCCTCAGTACCTAAGATGACGGGAGCTCCGTGGCCCAAAGGTTCCATCCCAGAGGTGTCTGAATTGTGGAAACAGGAGTGGTTCTACATCACGGCTCCTAGAAGTGCCAAGTGGGCGGCCGCCCTTGTTTTCTACTCGGGCCCAGCACCACAACT
This sequence comes from Triticum aestivum, assembly GCF_018294505.1. Lineage (NCBI taxonomy): Eukaryota > Viridiplantae > Streptophyta > Magnoliopsida > Poales > Poaceae > Triticum > Triticum aestivum. The sequence continues at coordinate 87,467,748 of NC_057809.1, forward strand.
GATGTCATGGATCAGCAGAGGTCTGAGCTGGGGTCCAGCCAAGGATGTGCCTACACTGCAAAGCTGCATTCGAGATCTCTTCAATGGAGATTTCAGTTTGGTTGCGGTAATACAAGTTATGCTGGTTCGTCAAGTCCAGCCTTGCAAACGCCGGCCTCATCGCCTATGGGAGTTCAATCCCGAGGGCCCGCATGTCATTCAAAATTTTCTCGGCCTGACGCACAAGGAGATGTACAAGTCATTCTTCGGACCTCAAGTGGAGTGTCCGGAAATCACCAAGGACATGGGCCTGAGTAGTAACCGCGCCGCCGAACAGGTAAGGCATCTTCCGGCCAAACATACTATCTCTCCTTTGTTACGAAGTTATTTCTGAGAGTTTGCGTTTTGACCAGGACTTAAAGGCGAAGTTGATTCGGTGTTTGGCCCGCCTCCCTGAGGGTTTGGAAAATCCGGTATTGGAAAAGATGCTCCAGACCACACCTTGCCCGGAGCCCTTGAAGGAAGATGCTGTGGAGGATAATGCGGGTGGACGCGGGCCCCCAACGCTGCCCATTCTAACCGAGGGAGCGAGCGTCTCCATGAAGGAAGACGACCAGAAGAGGAAAAGGACTGTGCTCGGGATTTGGAAGCTGAAGCTTCCAAACGGGAGAAGAAGTCTCCCACAGAGGGTCCTACCTTGGGGGGCGCTGCTGCCGCACAAAGTCCGCGGGGGGATCAATTCTCCCGCGAGTCGTAAGTGACCTGAAATACTTTAATAGTATAGATATGCCATCTTTTTCTTCTGAGAAGATAACCACCGCATATATTTCTGTAGTTCGGGCCTTAGCCCCTCTCAAATGAGCTCGTCTTCGGGGGATCTTCTTCCAGAGATGATGGAGAGCGAAACGCCTCTTCCGGACTCCTCCGCTCCGGAAGCGGGCGACCCTGAAGTGTCGTCGCGGAGGGCCTCTCCAATTCCGGTGAGGCCAGAAGATAATCCCATTGACCCCCGAAGCTCCCAGTGTCCGGCTCCCGAAGAGAGCAGACAGAAGAGTCTGGCACCGTCTAGCATGCGATCGGATGTTCTGAGGGAGTTGGTGGGGCGAGCAGCCATCTCAGATGAACACCGTGTGCTGATGAATACGGTGATGGAGAGAATATCGTCCGCCAAAAGCGGATTGCATGAAGCTTTTATGAGTCTACTGACAGGCTTTGAGGTACGTAAAAGAATGTATGATAGTCTTGCACATGCTAGGTGTGCCCTGTGTAGACAGTATCCCCTGAGACTCTGGTTGTTGTCGGAAACGACGACGAACAGAGGATCATATTCCCAGGTAATAACCATACTGCTTCTATGTGCAGGTGATGGAAGCTCCGGTGGCTAGCCGGACTAGGGAATTTGCCCATTTAGAGCGGCAGTTGGATGCGGCAGACGCCGACATCGAGCTTGTTAACAAAAGGCTTGATGAGGCACAGGGTAAGTGTCATTATCTGGTAAACGCCACATAGGAAGAGCAGCATGATGCCAGTATCTTTAATATGTTGTGACTGCAGATGGAGCTGCCACTATTGAAGCCTTGCGGGCAGAACTTGCCCGAGCCAAGGAACAAGCGAGGTTGGGTAATGCGACTGCTTTGAAGGAGGCCGAAGAGTTGCAAGCCAAGAAGGCCGAACATGGAGAGAGCCGAGACAAGATGGCCATAGAATTAAAAGCCGCTGCCGACCGTTGCCAGGTTCTTGAAAAGGAAAACCAGGGGAAGGCATCAGACCTTGAGAAGGCTTCTGCGATGAGGAAAGACCTCCACTCTGCTATGAGGGCAAAGAAGGAGGAGCTCCGGGAAGTCGGGGATATTGTAGCTGGGAAATCCTTTATGTTGCGGAGGAAGTTTGGAGATCCACGGTATGCCCCTCTGGATCGGCTGTGGAGTTCGGAGGATGTGTATATGGATTTGGCGGCGAGCGCTGCCGATGCGGCCAATTACTTCCAGGGTCAGACGGACCGTGAAGTAGACCAGCTGTTTTGGAGACAATTCCATTCTCCCGAGCGTCCGCTTTCATTGACTGACCAATTAGCCGAATGGGCCGAACTAAATAGGTTGTCCGGACTCTCCATGAAGTCTGTTGTGGATCAGCTATGGCCGGAAGGGTCAAAACTGAACAGCTATTTCAGCTTGGTGCAGCAATTCCTTGACGTGGTGCCGCGCATTGATGCGATGAAGAGGTCGGCGTGCATAGAGGGTGCACGGAGGGCCTTTGCCCGTGTTAAGGCATACTGGGCGGAGATGGATGCTACCAATGTTGCAGCGCGGGATTCGGCCATAGGTCGAAAGGCTGCTGAGCACTACTTTGAAGAAGTTCTTGAGGGTGCCCGTTTGATAGAGACCCAGTGCTCAAAAAATACTATGTTTGAGTGATATGTAATCTCATTGTAAGCGAAATGCTTTTATAAATTTTTATAAGGCTATTTTTATACTTTTGCCTGAAAGTAATATGATGCCTCCTGGGCGGCCGTTTATGTATACATGTGTATAACCTGAAAGATTGCAGTCGTCGGCTTCAACCCCCACGCATATAATGCGGAGGTGCTCGCAAAAACACGCGTTCACACTTAACCCAACGTCTTGGTCCTATTAAGGAGGTGATAGCGGAGCGAGCGAGGCAACCGGACTATAATGCTTTAGCACTTTCACTTAGCCATAGGAGTTTGACAGTGGGGCTACTAGATAGCCCCTGGTGGCTCCGCACTCTCCCGATTCCGGGGTGCGTACATGCCTGGACGGAAAATGGCCCTTCGTTAAGGCGGAGGAATTCTAACATTCCCACAGGTCATCGAGTGGTTGACCAGTCTCACGCTATATCATGACAATCAGTTTTCGGCTTTCTCTACTGAGGTTCTCATCCGGATGAACCAGGGCACAATTGCAGTAGTTCTCCTGGTGCTACCTTAGCCGGTAAAGCGGAACATAAGGCACCAAAACGCAGGAGCCTGGCAAACCCAACATTTGACCAAAGACAATGATTCGGAGCTGATGCATATAGGGCCTAACTCACGACGCCGAACACTCCCTAAGGTATTCGGTCTTTGTGGTATAAACCGGGCCTAAATAATGGCCTTTGTAAGAAGCCCCTTGTGTCCAGGTATGTGCATTGTTCTGGCGTGGCCACATGCCAAGACGTCAGCATCCTTCTCAACGGTGGATATGTATCAATAAGAGACAGTAAAAAAGGTTTACGCAGGGTCTTAATCTGAAAAGAATCCTTGGAGCGGGTCCCTGCTGCACGTCTGTGCCTGTGTCTCTGTTGTGCTGTATCCTGGACGGGTGTAGCACGATGATCGTCTGTAAAAGAGAGGAAGTTAAGTGAAAAGGTTATCGTGCAAAAAGATAGTTTTTAAAGAAACTATGTATAATTGAAGATGATAAGAAATTGCCACTTGTCTGCGCGTGTTGATCCCCTTGTATTGACAAATAGGGGTGTGACCACTTATTCGGTATAAACAGCGGCGCTGGACTTTATTGGTTGTGTCTGAGGTATTGACGACCTATTGGATGCTTTCGCTGCTCCGGGCGCCTTTAATGTGTGGCTGCCAAGGCAGCCTCACTCTCTTCGGCGTGCAGAGATCGCTTGATATTTCCGTGCACTGTAATGATGCCACGTGGACCGGGCATCTTGAGTGTGAGGGAGGCGTAGTGTGGTATTTCCTTAAAGCGAGTGAAAGCTTCACGTCCGAGCAGTGCTTGATAGCCACTTAGAAACGGAGCGATGTGGAAAGTTAAATGCTCGCAACGGAAGTTATCGGGGGAGCCGAATATAACTTGTAGTAAGAGGGAGCCCGTACAACGAGCCCCTGGGCCTGGCGTTACTCCTTTAAAGGTAGTATTGCTATGGCGAATTTGTGTTGGGTCTAACCCCATCCCGCGGATTGTATCCTGATTTATTAGGTTTAGGCTACTGCCGCCGTCCATCAAGACTCGTGTGAAATGATATCCGCCAATTACTGGGTCTAATACCAGGGCAGCCCATCACTACAGGAATCAGCTATTTTTCCGTCTGCCACGGCGGACGGCAAAGGCATGAACGGCGGACGGCAAAGGCCTTTGCCGTCAGCCGCGGACGGCAAAAGGCTCCGGCAAAGTAGGCTACGGTAAACAGCTACTTTGCTGTCTGCTTCCTGGCGGTTGACGGCAAAGGCCCTTTGCCGTCTGCGGCGGACGGCAAAGAGAGCGGACGGCAATAATTGCGCTGTCGGTCCATTAAGTGGCTAACAGCAGGCCTTTGTCGTCCGCCGCTGACGGCAAAATTTTCTAGTGTCTTTGCCGTCCGCCATATGATGTCATCTACACGTCACTACATGGCAGGTTCTTTGCCGTCTGCCACTGATGGCAAAGTCCTTGTCGTCTGCCACTGCAGGCAAACTGACCAAATGGGTCAGCTCCCAGGAAGCACAGCTGGATGCCACGTGTCTTCTTTGTCGTCCGCGGCAGACGGCAAAGAGCCCGTTGCCATCGGTGGCAGACGGCAAAGAGCCTGCATATTGGCTCTTTTATCTGTTTTTTATTAAATCCAACAATTTTCATCACAAATATATATGACATATATAGATATATTTCAAAAGGTCATTACAGAGCAAACATATAAGATATCCAACACATAACTTCATCATCCAACCATATATATTACATGCATAGTTCCATCATACATAACAAGTTCAACATAGAGGCATCCAACCATATATATTACAATAGTTTCATCCAACGATACATGCATAGTTCAACGATACAAAAGAAACAGAGAAAGGGATAAGGAGCACTCCATCTATGCAAGCTTTCGTCAAGTGAATGAAATATGCAAAATGAAAAATAAGAAAGTTAGAACAAGAAGAGTAGAACAAGAAGAAGAGTAGAACAAGAAGAAGACTAGAACAAGGAGAGTAGAACAAGAAGAAGACTAGAACAAGAAGAGTATGTCATTTATGAGCTAACTTACGTGAAATGGATCATATATGAGCTAACTAAGTTGAAATGGGTCGTTTATGAGCTAGCTAAGGTGAAATGGATCATTTATGAGCTAACTTAGTTGAAATGGGTCGTTTATGAGCTAACTAAGGTCAAATGGATCGTTTTTGAGGTAACTAAGGTGAAATGGATCGTTTTTTAGCTAACTTAGGTGAAATGGATCATTTATGAGCTAACTTAGTTGAAATGGATCGTTTTTGAGCTAACTTAGGTGAAATGGATCATTTATGAGCTAATTTAGTTGAAATGGATCTTTTTGAGCTAACTTAGGTGAAATGGATCATTTAAGAGCTAATTTAGGTGAAATGGATCGTTTTTTAGCTAACTTGGTGAAATGGATCGTTTATGAGCTAAATTAGTTGAAATGGATCGTTTATGAGATAACCTAGGTAAGATGGGTCATTTTGGAGTTAACCTAGGTGAAATGGGTCACTTTAAAGCTAACGTAGGTAAAATGGATCATTTAGGAGCTAATCTAGGTAAAATGGGTCATTTTTGAGCTAACTTGGATGAACTGGATCATTTATAAGCTAACCTAGGTAAAATGGGTCATTTTAGAGCTAACTTAGGTAAAATGGATCGTCTATGAGCTAACTAAGCTAATTATGCAATTTTTGACATAAGTAAGCTAAGTACAGATCATTTTAGAGCTAACTTAGGTAAAATGGATGGTTTTGGAGGTCAGTAAGCTTATTAAGTCATTTTGGAGGAGAAGAAGCTAAGTCTAGGTCCTTATGGTAAGCATTGGAGGAAATAAAGCTAAGTCTAGGTCTTTATGCATGTGTTAAGCAAAACACTAGATAAACTTACCAAGATCCAGGAGGTGTAGCGGGGTGGCTCGTGTCGGTAGCTGGAGAAGGATCGTGCGATGCTTGTCTGGAGTTACGCTGCACCAAAGATCATTTCCAATGTCTTGTTAGCATGATGACACTCAAATGTTAAGACTAGCAAGTAATGTCCATTCAAATAAAACTCACCATGGTCCCAGGAGCAATCACTAGCATCGGCGGAGCGGTCTGACCTGTCTTCTCACACATAGACTGCACATTTGGTTTTGACGACTTAGTCATACTAGTTACTAATAAGACAAACACTACATGAATGTTTTGGCTAATCTGCAGAAGAAACTTACCACAAGGAGCTCGTACATGGCCCTTGCCTGCATGTCATTTCGTGCCCTCTCCTCCTCCATCATCTTTGTCGTCCTCTCCTCCAACTCCCGCTGCCTCTCCGCCGCCTCCGCAAGAAGTTTCTCCGTTCTATCTCTCTCACTCTGTATAGCATCCTGCAACACCACTCACATGACCATTTGTAATCATTGATGGAAGCGCACACAATGTAATGGAGAAAGATAACTGAGTACGTATCACTAACCTTGATGGCGAGTTGCACTGGCCGTTCACGAGGCCTTATCTCAGGTGCGGAGCTCGACTGGCGCGCCTTGATCTCCGGGAGAGTGCTAGGACAACGGATAAGTCCATCTCCAATGGCTATGGAGACATGGGACCTCCCGCCACCAGATATCATCACCAGCTCTGGATCAATGGGACCCTGGCTCAGGTTAAAGTCCTCCCCTTTCCTCGCCTTCCCCTCATCTCTATATCTCACGAGCTTGTTGTGGGAGGAGATGTTGGTGAAGTTGTTTGCATCATCGAGGTCAGACTGAGAGAAAGCCTTGACTTTCTTGAAAGAGGCAGTGTGGGCCATGGCATACAGGTCGTACACCTCTGGCACCTTATCCGCCTTATTGTAGCGTGCCTGAAAGAGAGAAACAATGAAAATTAGTAATTAAAGGGCTCAAGCTAGCATGATGAATGAATTGCATGAACCATGAAGCAAACCACATACCCAGTTGCGCCCGAACTGATATAAGTTGGAGTTGCCCTGATGGTGTGGCACACCTTCCATTTGGGCACGTTTTTCCTTGGCCTCGTTGTGGAGGGCTAGCCATTGTTTTGAGCACCACTCATCGACCAACACCTCCCAACAATCCATCCGATCCGCACACCATCTCGGAGGCGCCTAAGTTAGCAAATAGAAACTTGAGCGCTACGGCTAAGAATTACTAAATGAAGGAACTTAAGTAGAGAAGGCCTTAAGAATTACCTTCATGTACTGCTCCTTACTCAGGAACTTATCGCGGCACGCCGACTTGGTCTTCTTGATACAACGCAAGGCGTAGTAGTCTCGAACAGCCTGCACCCGAGCCTCGTGCCGTAAGTTCTGGAGTAGGCGCTTGCAGACGTTCTCGATAACATGTGTCGCGTCCTCCTCGTATCCCTCCTCACACCTGTAGAATGTCTGCAATCAAATGAGACAATATTGATTAGTACAATTAATAACTAGCTAGTTGAAGATTTTTAAATGTGTAAAGGAGAAATTACCCAGAACTTTCTGATCACCATGTCTGCCCTCATGTCGCACACGACACCGTCGATAATCTCATCCGGCGGGGTCGGGGCAGCCACGTAGTGCTCCCAGCTCAATCCAAGCTCTGGAAGCCGACCCTCACCAAGCAACGTGACAAACCCCGGGAAGTTTTGCCAGCAAAGAACTCCAAGGACGGAGTTGGGCCGGCGGACACTATGATGGTGGTCCCAACCCCTGCAGCATGACAAGGCCAACGCATTAGTTATTTGAAGAAACGTGAATGGAGAAGGTACAAAAATATTAAATGCACTTACGTACCTCTCCCCATCAGGGAAAATCAACCACCTCTGCTCGCGGGTCACCGGCACGGACGGGAGCCGTGTAGCACCATGCTGGTAGACGTTGCCCCCCTCCTCCCCCTCCTCATCAGTCGGCTCCCCGCCATCATCAGCATGGCCATTCGGCTCCCTGCCATGCTCAGGCTGACCCGACCAGGTACCCCATCCAGATGTGTGCTCCTCCGCGGTCTCGTGGGCCCAAGTCTCGTGGGCCGAAGGCCCGTTGACCCGAGGCTCGTGGGCCGAAGACTCGTGGACCGGAGTCCGTGCAGCCTCCTCCTCAGACGAGTCCACCCTAGCAGTCATGTGCTCGGGTGAAACAGCTGGGGGCGGTGGCGAGGAAGGCGCCGTAAGAGTCACCCTACCTCCTCTCCCGCGACCACGTCTTCCACCTCCTCTCTTCTTCTTACCTCGTCCCCTGCTGGGCACCGCGGTCGACGAAGAAGGGCCCGGCGGTGTCGCCATACTGTCCAGCAATGCTCGGCGGAGAGGTGCGTGTGGAATGGAAGACCTCGCACCACGCGCCGACGAAGAAGGTGCCTCGGAGCGCTCCCGACCAGCGCCCACCATCTTTCAACACCTGCCATGACAAAGAATAAACGAAATTAGTACAACATAAGAAAAGTTCCTACATGAATAATAATATGTATATCACTTAAGTGTATCATCATCAAGTACAACATAAAAAAATTGAATACCTGACACTACTAATAATCTCGATCAGTATCATCAATAAATGCATAATCATCATCATCACTATAATCAATGATGGGCTCATAGGGTTCATTGGCATCAACATGTGCAAGGCCACCTTGACGTAATCGGTCAAGCATTGACAGGTCATCCGCAGCAGTAACCTCTTCTTGTTCTGGCTCTTCTTGTTCCTCCTCTGGGGTGATGTCGGATTCATTGTCGCTGTCTACTTCAATGTTTTGGGGTGAAGTATAGCGGTTCTTGAAACGCTTTTTGGAAAGATGTGTCTCTTGGAAGAATTCTCCTTCATATGTGTCTGGGTTAATGTGAGGTTCATAATCCTCTTCCTTTGGGGGAGAAAGTCTAGCACGTGGCGGCACTTCATAAACGACATCCCAACCTTTCAGATTTGGATTAGTTTGGCACGCCCACGGTAGATAGAATACTTGGGCCACCTATTGAGCCATAATATAGACATCAGGAACATCTAAATGAGTGCTTTGGTTGATTTCAACTAGCCCTATATGTTCATGAGTCCTTCTAGTCTCCTTCGGCTAAAACCAATAACATTTGAAGACTACGACATTCGGTGGGTTTTCACCATAGAACAGAAGTTCATAAATTGCTTCAACTCTCCCATAATATTCGGTACCTCCTTCGCCGATAGCAGATACACAACAATTTGTAGACATTTGGTCGGCCATAGATAGCTCTTTGCCATAGGTACGAAAGCGATACCCGTTGATGTTGTACTTGTCAAATGAATGGACCTTATAGTCAAAACCATTAGCGACTTGTCTCAATTCGGCGTCCATAGACTCTGAATTAGCCTACAAGTTTAATATGAAAGGATTGTTGCATTATGCACAAATTAGCGAATGAAATGAAATTGTCTAATAGAAATTACCGTTTGTTTGAACCAAGAGATGAAACCGGGATAGCCACCTCCTTGCTTTGCGAGAAGCTCATACTCTTCGACGGAATCCTTTTGGATCTCCGCTCCATACGAGAATATGGCGACGTATCGACTGTATGACATATCCAGGAATAAGAGTAGTTCAAAGGAAATAGAAGTTGCAAAACAATGTACCGAGAACTTACTCGATGTACGGCCGCACTTCTATCAGGTTGTTGAAGATATACAACAAAATGGTCCGCCATTCTTCGTTATCCAAAGATACTGGATGTGAAACACTAGCTGGTGCGAGATTCCCTTTGAATAGGCTGAGGTTGGATCCACCCTTTTTAGGCTCGTCAGCATTGTATCGAGGCTTCGGATTATGCAAATGACGATTTTTGGCTTCGTAGTGCGCTGTTATGAAGTTTGTCGCCTCCTCTGTGATGAATGCCTCAGCCATCGATGCTTCAATTCTACGTTTATTTTTATATTTTTCTCGAAGCGTCTTCTGCATCCTCTCAGTTGGGTAGCACCAACGATTTTGCATGGGCCCCCCCAATCTTGCCTCGGTCGGGAGATGCAAAATCAAATGCTGCATTGGATTAAAGAAGCCCGGTGGAAAGATCTTCTCTAACTTCCAGATCAACTCTGGCGCCAACTCTTCCATTTCTTCTAGCACGCCAGGCGATAGTTCTTTCGCACAAAGAACACGGAAGAAATAGCTGAGTTCTGCTAGTACTAGCCATTCATCCTCAGGGATGAAGCCACACAACATCACCGGCATTACCCGCTCAATCCATATGTGCCAATCATGACTCTTGAGACCAAATATCTTCAGTTTATCAAGATTCGCTCCCCTCTTTAGATTCGCTGCATACCCATCGGGGAACATCAACTGTTGTTGCACCCACAAGAGAATTTCCCTCATAGATGGCCTTCCAAGATTGAACCATGCCTTTGGCTTCGTCCAGTTCTGCTTTCCTTTCGGTTCTTTCATGTTTTGTAACGGCCTATCACATAGCGCCTCCAGATCGACTCTAGCCTTAGTATTATCCTTTGACTTCCCATCTATGCCGAACAATGTACCAAAAAGTGCCTCGACGATATTCTTCTCAGTGTGCATCACGTCGATGTTGTGTGGGCAAAGGAGGTCTTTGAAGTAAGGCCGATCCCATAAGCATGTTTTGTGAGTCCACGCGTGCTTAGTATTATACCCCTTGAAGTACCCTGGACGTTGTGGATCTGGCTCGAGAGCGTTTAACTGATCCAGGGTCTGTTGACCTGTCAATGCAGGTGGTGCAGAGTTTTTGACAACTCTACCCCTGATGAAGTTCTTCTTGTCTTTCCTGAAATTATGGCGAGGATCCAGGAACTGTCTATGCATGTCGAAGCAAGAAAACTTGCGACCGGCCTGAAGCCAACGAAACTCAAGAGCTCCCTTGCATGTGGGGCACGGGAACCTTCCATGCACACACCAGCCAACGAATAGCGCATACGCCGGCAAGTCATGCGTCGAGTACATGTACCAGACACGCATTATGAAGTTCCGTTTGCTAAAGGCGTCGTATGTCTTGAACCCATTATCCCAAGCTTCTTGCAATTCGTCCTTAAGCGGCTGCATGTACACATTCATATTTTTGCCCGGATAGTTGGGTCCTGGAATTATCAACGTCGGGAAAATGTTCTTTCTTTGCATAATCTGTCCGGGGGGAGATTGAGTGGAAAGACAAATACGGGCCAACAACTGTATTGGGCTGCCGTCATACCAAACACACTGAACCCATCCGTGCTGATTCCGACTCAAGGATGCCTCGGATCTGCCGCTTTGTCAGCATGTAATTCATCAAACTTTTTCCACGCAACACCATCCGATGTGTGTACCATCATCAGATTCCCATCTGCATCTAGTTCGGTTCTTTTGCCTGTTTTGTGCCATGTCATCTGTCTGGCTGTCTCTTCGACCATGAAAAGACGTTGAAGTCTTGGTACGATTGGCATATACCAAAGAACACTAATGGGGATTTTGGTCTGTGTCTTCTCACCCATACCGTTGTCTACCACAATATACCTGGAAGACTTGCAAATGGGACAATAGTTCAAGTCCGCATAGTCAAGCCTAAATAAGGCACATCCTTTCTCATAGGCATGTATCTTCTCATAGGGCATCTTCAGTGCACGAAGCATTTTGTCCGACTGGTACAGGTTTGCAGGCATTACATGGCCTTTGGGTAGAAAGCGTCCAAATACTGTCATAATTGCGTCATAGCATTCTCTGCCCAAGTTGAACTAAGCCTTCAAAGCCATTACTTATGAGATGGCATCCAACTAACAAAGCTCAGTGTGCTCGTGGAGCGGACGTTTCGAAGACTCCAACATTTCATTGAAGGCCTTTGCAGATTCCTCCATCTCCTCGTCCGAATCCCGAGCATCATCATAGCCTTGCACCATGTTTTCCATCCCGGTACCATGCTCGTCGGTGCGACGACGATCCACCTCAGCTCGGTCACGTTGGGTAGACTCACCATGAAATGTCCACACCGTATAATCGGGCGTAAAACCACTCTTCTGCAGGTGTTTGCCCATTTCAGCCTCTTTCTTCTTTTCCCAATTGCCGCACCGGAAACAGGGGCACCAGGTTTTCTTTTGGCCATTTGCGAATGCGGCTTGCACAAACCCCTTAGTTTTTGTGAACCATTCAGCGCTCCATTTGTTCTGACCAGTGTGACCAGTATACATCCACGCACGGTCACTCATCTTGACTTTCAGAGCTACTGGACACACAACAATTATATATGTAATTCACCATGTATATATTCATCAGTTGATCTACTTTTTCAATTTTATTACGTCCATGCAACCTACACTCTAATAGGTAATGATAGGTCCTAATCCCACCCGTGTATGTGTAGATTGGGTTCATTTTCCCATGCTATGCTCTGGATCCGACGCAAAATTTCGGCAGCACCTCCCCGCTGTTCTCCTGATACACGTCTCTGCAATAAACAAAGAGGATGTGTACCCGGAGAACAACAGGGGAGGCACTGACGAAATATATGCGTCGGGTCTGGAGCAAAGCATATCGAAAAATGAACCCAATCTACACATACTCGGGCTGTCCATGGATAGCGTTGGACAATTCGAAAGAATCAAGGTTATAAATATGCAAATGCATGCATATTTATAACTATGACGCTTTCGAACGGGAGACACATATTGGTTACGCATACTAATGATTCAAGACACATATATAGCTAGCTATCAAGTTTCATCGGAATAGATCAAATAATTAATGGGGGAGGAGGACTTGTCATTTGTGCTCACCCACGAATGAAGGGGCAGAGCTCGTCAAACGCACGGCGAGGTCGTCGAACACCAAACCTCGCAGCGATGAAACAACTGCACATTTAAAACTACATGATCAACACAATTATATATGATGTTTTTCATAACAAAATCGAAAAATATATGACCTAACTAATAATTCACAAATATATGACCCCGTCGGCCTCTGGAAGGCCAAAGAACACCTTTTCGGGAGGTGTCGGGGGTCAGGGTGTCCTGTTGGTGTCGGGGTGCCGTGTCGGGGTCGGGGTGCTGTTTCGGGGTCGGGGGGTCG
>NC_057809.1:87480697-87481346 GCF_018294505.1 Triticum aestivum
GTCTGCGGCGGACGGCAAAGGTCTGCCGTTAGCCACTTAACGGACTGACAGCGCAAATATTGCCGTCCGCCCTCTTTGCCGTCCGCCGCAGACGGCAAAGAGCCTTTGCCGTCCGCCGCAGACGGCAAAGAGCCTTTGCCGTCCGCCGCCAGGAAGCAGACGGCAAAGCAGCTGTTTACCGTAGCCTTCTTTGCCGGAGCCTTTTGCCGTCCGCGGCTGACGGCAAAGGTCTTTGCCGTCCGCCTTTCGAGCCTTTGCCGTCCGCCATGGCAGACGGCAAAGTAGCTGTTTCAAGTTTCATCGGTATAGATCAAATAATTAATGGGGGAGGAGGACATGTCATTTGTGCTCACCCACGAACGAAGGGGCAGAGCTCGTCAAACGCACGGCGAGGTCGTCGAACACCAAACCTCGCAGCGATGAAACAACTGCACATTTAAAACTACCCGATCAACAAAATTATATATGACGTTTTTCATAACAAAATCAAAAAATATATGACCTAACTAATAATTCACAAATATATGACCCCGTCGGCCTCTGGAAGGCCAAAGAACACCTTTTCGGGAGGTGTCGGGGGTCGGGGTGTCGTGTCGGTGTCGGGGTGCCGTGTCGGGGTCGGGGTCGGGGTCTCGGGGTCGGGGTGTCG
>NC_057809.1:87481356-87481961 GCF_018294505.1 Triticum aestivum
GGTGTTGTTTCGGGGTCGGGGTGTGGTGTCGGGGTCAGGGTGTCGGGTCAGGCTCGGGGTCGGGGTCTCGGGGTCGGGGTCTCGGGGTCGGGGTGTCGTGTCGGGGTGCCGGGTCGAGGTCTGGGTACCGTGTCGGGTCGGGGTCGGGGTCGGGGTTTCGGGTCGGGTTTTTTTCCTTTTCTTCTTCTTCCTCTTTTTCCTTTTCTTCCTTTTTTCCTTCTTCTTCTTCTTCTTCTTCTTCTTCTTCTTCTTCTTCTTCTTCTTCCTCCTCCTCCTTTCCTTTTTCCTCTTCTTCTTCTCCTCCTCTCCTCTTTTTTCTTCTTCTTCTTCCTCTTCTTCTTTTTTCTTCTCCTCCTCCTCTTCTTCTTCTTCTCTTGATCTCCTCTTTTTCTCTTTTTCTTCTTTCCTAAAACTAAACTAAACCTAAACCTAAAACTAAAAAAACAGAAAAAGAAAAAAACTAAATCTAAACCTAAAACTAAACTAAAACTAAACCTATAAACCTAAAACTAAAACTAAATCTAAACTAAACATAAACCTAAAACTAAAAAAACAGAAAAAAGGAAAAAAAGGAAGAAGAGACTCACCTGCAGGGTGGAGGAGGG
>NC_057809.1:87482003-87488773 GCF_018294505.1 Triticum aestivum
AGGGGGGCGTTAGGTTTTTTTTGCAGCTCGTCAGTGGGGCCCCTCCCTCTTTGCCGTCCGCTAGCCGACGGCAAAGAATCTTTACCGTCCGCTAGCAGACGGCAAAGAACTGGCTGATGGCAAATTTGGTCTCTGCCATCAGCCAGTTCTTTGCCGTCTGCTTTTTGGAAGCTGATGGCAAAGAGCTTCTTTGCCGTCTGCTAGCGGACGGCAAAGAACTGGCAGATGGCAAAGTAGCTAATTCCAATAGTGCATCCTGCGTGTCGGATACTTGCTGAGTAATCGCGATGGTCGAAAGTGATCGGTTGAGACGACCAGTGGCAGGACTTCGTGGTGACAAGCACTTGGGTATATTTTCCTGGGAGTGTCGCGTTGTTTTTCCCTTGATCACGTGTAACACGTTTACTATATTGACTTCTGGTCGAAATTTCTTTTGTTCCCCCGTGTCTTGCTTGGGGGGCTCGTCCTCGTCTTCACTTGGTGTATCCTCCCCCTTGTGTACGGCGTTGAGCTTGCCGGACTGCTTGAAGACCCAACATTCTCTATGGGTATGATTAGCGGGTTTACCAGGGGTACTATGGATCTGGCACACTTGGTCCAGAATTTTGTTGAGGCTGGACAGTTCATCCCTGGTGCCTTTAGGGGGCGGCTTTTGACCTGGCCGAGAGCTTTTGAATCCGGCATTTACTGTTGTGCCCTTCGTGCTGTCTTCTTTAATCCGGCGTTTGTTATTGTTGTTGCGCCGTGATTTCCCGTTTCCATCTCTAACTTCAGATGTACTGGGGTCGCTGGTGCTGCATCTGGCTAGCCAGCTGTCCTCACCCGCGCAAAAGCGGGTCATGAGGTTTGTTAATGCGGCCATCGTTCACGGCTTATTTTGGCCGAGGTGTCTGGTGAGCCATTCGTCACGGACGCTATGCTTGAAGGCTGCCAAGGCTTCGGTGTCCAGACAGTCGACAATCTGGTTCTTTTTAGTAAGAAACCTGTTCCAAAGCTTTCGGGATGACTCTCAGGGCTGTTGAGTTACATGACTCAAATCGTCCGCATCCGGAGGTCGGACATAAGTCCCTTGAAAATTTGCCCGAAAGGCGTCTTCGAGCTCCTCCCAACTTCCAATGGAGCTTTCGGGGAGGCCTTTGAGCCAGTGACGAGCTGGCCCTTTGAGCTTGAGGGGTAAGTACTTGATGGCGTGGAGATCATCTCCTCGAGCCATATGGATGTGAAGGATGTAGTCCTCAATCCAGACCCTAGGGTCTGTTGTTCCGTCATATGCCTCTATGTTTACGGGCTTGAATCCCTCTGGAAATTCATGGTCCAGCACCTCATCGGTGAAACATAGGGGGTGTGCGACATCCCTGTAGCTGGGTGTACCGCATTGTTCGGATGTTTGTTGTGTTGCATTGTATGATGGGGCACACCTGCGTGGTCCATAGATGGATCTTGTTGCGCCGTCCTTTGGGTGCGAGCCCTCGCATGGGTCGCATATTGTATTGTGAGCGGCGTTGTATGCCGCTCTGTGTTGGTAGAGGGGTCGTCTATCCGACCAGGTGGTTGTTTTGACATTTGGTTGTGGGGGGTCTGAGGCCTCCTCATCGAATTCGGGTAGCAGCTTCCGCTTTGGGTAGCTCTTGGAGGGGCGATTGTCGCCGTACCTCGCTGATGTGTTGAGTATTTTGCTCCATCTGAAGTGGAGTGTGTCTTGCGCAGCCTTGAGCCTTTGCTTCTGCTTTTTCAGACTCCTCGCGGTGACAACAAGCCTTTTACGGGCAGTCTGCTGCTCCGGGTGCCTGTCCGGCGTTATGTCGTCTGGACCATTATCCTTGATAGGATTTGTTTGTTCAGTTTGATTATCCGGATTGCCGTTGTCCGGCAGCGGTTCGCCCTGCTCCAGCGCTGGGTCTGTGTGATCGCTATTTCTGTCGAGGCGGGATTTGGGGCGGCGCTTGCGTCGCTGCTTTGACTGCTTTTCGAGGGAACAAGCCTTCGGTGCGTCCTTCCGCTCCTCGTCGTCATCTTTTGGTGCGTCCACCATGTATACGTCATATGACGAGGTGGCGTTCCAGGGCCCGATAGGCGCTGGTTCTTTATCGTCTCCTTCATCGGCGTCCATATCATCGATGTCTTCGGAGTCGAAGTCGAGCATGTCGGTTAAATCGTCGACAGTGGCTACAAAGTGGGTGGTGGGTGGGCTTTGAATTTCTTCATCGTCCGTATCCCAACCTTGCTGACCGTAGTCCGGCCAGGGCTCTCCTGCTAAAGAGAGAGACTTTAGTGATTTCATAATATCGCCAAAGGGCAAGTGCTGAAAGATGTTCGTGGCCGTAAACTCCATGATAGGCGCCCAATCGGATTCGATCGGCGGAGGCGCGAATGGTTCGGAGTCCGGCTCCTTGGAATCACAAGTCCTGCGGAGTGCGGGGCTGGTGTTCGGCTCGATCGCTGTTAGGATCGCAGCCCCCGAGGCGGCGTCCAACCACCCATCCTCGATCGGCGTAGTTGGCTCCGAATTAAGGGTCGGACCCGATGCGGATGCGGCCTTCAGGGCACTGTTAGGCGGCAGAGCTAGATCATGCTCGTCGTGGCAGCGTGGCGCGCTCGGCTGTAGCTCGAATCCGTCGAAGATCAAGTCCCCGCGGATGTCAGCCGTGTAGTTTAAACTTCCAAATCTGACCTTACGGCCAAGGGCATAGCTTTCGATCTGCTCTAGATGGCCAAGTGAATTGGCCCGCAGTGCAAAGCCAGAGGGTAGACAAGTTTCACCCTGGACTGCATCACTATCAATGATCGTAGGAGCCATCAAGCCTGACGGCGACGACACACGGGAACTCTCAATGAAAGCACCAATGTCGGTGTCAAAACCGGCGGATCTCGGGTAGGGGGTCCCGAACTGTGCGTCTAGGCCAGATGGTAACAGGAGGCAAGGGACACGAAGTTTTACCCAGGTTCGGGCCCTCTCGATGGAGGTAAAACCCTACGTCCTGCTTGATTAATATTGATGATATGGGTAGGACAAGAATAGATCTACCACGAGATCGGAGAGGCTAAACCCTAGAAGCTAGCCTATGGTATGATTGTTGTTGTATATGTTGTCCTACGGACTAAAACCCTCCGGTTTATATAGACACCGGAGAGGGTTAGAGTTACACAGAGTAGGTTACAATGGTAGGAGATCTACATATCCGTATCGCCAAGCTTGCCTTCCACACCAAGGAAAGTCCCTTCTGGACACGGGACAAAGTCTTCAATCTTGTATCTTCATAGTCCAGGAGTCCGGCTAAAGGTATAGTCCGGCCATCCGGACACCCCCTAATCCAGGACTCCCTCAGCTGATTTTGTTGAATTCTTCGGGGCACAATCCGTTGAAGAGGATATCACAAGCTTGAGCATTGTATTGTAGCATCTTCAACTCTTTCGCGGTAGCTTCACAGTTCGGTTCTCTCCCATCAAAGAATTCACCTTGCAAGCCAACACACACAATAGCCCAAACAGCGGGGTTATGTCCAAGAATATGCATTTTCACCTTATGCTTCCAACTTGCAAAATTAGTGCCATCAAAGTAAGGACCTCTACGGTGCTAATTTCCCTCGCTAGACGCCATACTCTCCTAGGTTGTGAAACCAAGGCTATGACTTCCAAAAGCTATGAAAATCAAAGCAAATGGAGACCAAAGCTCTGATACCACTTGTAGGATCGAAAGTATGTCTAGAGGGGGGTGATTAGACTACTTGACCAAATAAAAAACTAGCCTTTTCCCAATTTTAGTTCTTGGCAGATTTTAGAAACTTTGGACAAGTCAAGCAATCTTAACACAATTCAAGCAAGCATGCATAGAGTATATGAGCAGCGGAAAGTAAAGCATGTAACTTGCAAGAATGTAAAGCGAAGGGTTTGGAGGATTCAAACGCAATTGGAGACATGGATGTTTTTGTCGTGGTTCCGTAGGTGGTGCTATCGTACATCCATGTTGATGGAGACTTCAACCCACAAAGGGTAACGGTTGCGCGAGTCCACAAAGGGCTCCCCCCACGAAGGGTCCATGAAGAAGCAACCTTGTCTATCCCACCATGGCCATCACCCACGAAGGACTTGCCTCAGTAGCGGTAGATCTTCATGAAGTAGGCGATCTCCTTGCCCTTACAAACTCCTTGGTTCAACTCCACAATCTTGTTGGAGGCTCCCAAGTGAGACCTAGCCAATCTAGGAGACACCACTCTCCAAGAAGTAACAAATGGTGTGTTGATGATGAACTCCTTGCTCTTGTGCTTCAAATGATAGTCTCCCCAACACTCAACTCTCTCTCACGGGATTTGGATTTGGTGGAAAGAATATTTGAGTGGAAAGCAACTTGGGGAAGGCTAGAGATCAAGATTCATATGGTAGGAATGGAATATCTTGGTCTCAACACAAGTGTAGGTGGTTCTTTCTCAGAAAAATAGGTTGGAAGTGTAGGTTTGTTCTGATGGATCTCTCCATGAATGAAGAGGAGGTGGAGGGGTATTTACAGCCTCCACAGAAAATCTAACCGTTACACATAACTTCCCAAACTCGGTGGGACCGAATGGTTAAACTCGGTCTGACCGATTTAGCAAAGCTAGTGACCGTTAGGGTTTTCGGTGGGACCGACATGCAACTCGGTAAGACCGATATGATTAGGGTTAGGGCATAACGTAATCTCGCTGAGACAGATTACACAAACTCGGTGAGACTGATTTTGGTAATAAGCTAACCAGAGAGTTTGTCAGGTAAACTCGGTGGGACCGATCGCTCATTTTAGTGAGACCAAAACGTTACGAAGGGAAAACAGAGAGTTTACATTGCAATGTCGGTGGGACCGATCGCTCATCTCGGTGAGACCAAAATGTTACGTAGGGAAATAGAGAGATTACAACCCCATATCGGTGAGAACGAGATCCCTATCAGTGAGACCGATTTGCCTAGGGTTTGTGGCAGTGGCTATGACATTTGAAACTCGGTGGCGCCGGATAGGAAAAATCGATGGGGCCGAGTTTGACTTTTGGTTGAGGTCATATGTGGATGTGAGAAAGTAGTTGAGGGTTTTGGATCATATCACTAAGCATGTTGAGCAAGAACCTCATTAAGCAACACCTCATCCCTCCTTGATAGTATTGGCTTTTCCTATAGACTCATTGTGATCTTGGATCACTAAAATGGAAAATGTAGAGTCTTGAGATTTGATCTTGAGCCAATCCTTTGTCCTTAGCATTTTGAGGGGTCCACTTTTCTCATCCATGCCATGCCAATCATTGAGCTTTCTTGAGATATTAATCTTGAAATAGCATTAGCTCAATGAGCTATATGTTGTTAGGAACTACCAAAACCACCTAGGGATAGTTGCACTTTCAGATGGACCCACACAGCTTGGGGATAATGCAGCCCGAGGGGCACCCCTAACTGAACAAACCAAAAAATGTCACCTGGCACCATTGCTGAAGAAGTGTTGAGGTAGCCGAAGACGCGCGCTGCAGAAGCTGCTCCTCACGAGTCGCCTAGGCCTTGAACCTCATGAGGCTCTGGAGGCTCGGGGGGCTCACGAGGATTCGTCGTCACCTCCGATAGGATCGCCTGGTGCCTGGCCTCCTGAGCTGCCAGGATGCTCCGCATGTTGTGCTGGTGCATGACAGGCCTGTTCAGCAAACCAAAAGGCATGCAAACGTAGTTGTGAGGGGGCCCTCACACCGGCCAACGCGGGATGGCCAGGAGAGCTCCTGAGACGCGGCCCTGTTGAGCCCAGGGATGTTGATGCAGGTGCGCATCTCACTGTCCTCGTCGGGGCAAGGAGCCACGCTGGGTGGTGGGCGACGGTCGCCTCGCATAGCTATTGCCTCCTGAAGCTCCTTGATTGCCTTAGTGATGAACTCCTGAGCGCCTGGCGCTCCGCACCCTGCACTTTCCTCACGGAAGCGCGCGTTGAAGTACGCCTCCACATGGTGCCCGAGCACCTCCCTCGTGACGCTGACCAAGTTAGAGGCCCTCCATAGGAGAGCCCCCGAGCCCAGCCTGAGAGGGGCGCCGGGCACGCCTTCCTATGCGAGAGGGGAAGGCGCCCCGTCAATGGGCACAAGGCTTGAGGCAGCGCCGCCGAACACCCCACCCCCTGAGGTCCTTGGCAGAGTAGCTACGTCTTGTTCTTGGGGATAGCCTCAGGAGGGTAGACAGCGCCCTTTTCATCTAGGTCCTCGACTGCCGCAACCTGCTAGGCGCGCTCGAGAAAGCACACCGCGTCCTTCTCCTCGCATGTGACCATGATGATGCCGCAGCTTCCTGGCATCTTGACGATGTTGTAACCATGATGAGTCACTACCATGAACTTGGCCAGGGCCAGATACCCAAGGATGGCGTCGTACGGGAGGCGAATGTGGGTGATGTCGAAGTCGACGAGCTCAATGCGGTAGTTGTCGCACTTGCCGAAGGTGTTAGGGAGGCGGATCTTCCCTATCGGGGTGGTGGAGCCGTCGATCACTCCTGAGAAGGGCTTGGTAGGCTGCAACTGTTCGTAGGGCACATGCAGTTAGTCGAACGTCTCAACAGAGAACATTGAGCCCCGCACCACCATCAATGAGTGTCTTGGTGACGAGGATGTTGCTGATGGTAGGCGAGCAGAGCATCGGGAGGGCACCGGCAGTTGCCGCACACTTGAGCTGGTCAGAAGAGTTGAAGGTGATGGTCTACTTGGACCACCTGAGCGGACGTGTTGCCTTGAGTTTGGGGAGGGCCGCGTTCACCTCACGCGTGAACTGCTTGAAGATGCG